>NC_056750.1:282450199-282511979 GCF_019279795.1 Protopterus annectens | reverse complement strand
ACCTTAGTGGACATAGAATGACTGCACTCTCACTGGGAACCCTCTGTGAGACCAAACACTATTTGTACTTGAGTAATTGGGTCCTTGTACATAGTCTGCAGTAATTCTGTCAATGTTTCAGGGGATTCAAACCACTGTAGGACTCCCAAAATTTTTCTTTCTTAGAACCTTGTCATATGCTTTCTCCAAGTCTAGGAATGCACATTTGAACTCCTTCCTCATCTCTTGGTTCTTTTCATGTATCCGTCTCACTACAAATGTCAGTTCAGTTGTGCTGCATCCAGATATGAATCTGAACTGCTCATCTCTATCTTATTTTCTACTACTCTCCATATCTGTTTCTCAATCACCCCCTCCAGAATTTCATGCAGTGTGATAGGAGTTTCATACCTCTATACTGCCCACAGTTGTGAATGTCCCCTTTATTATTGAACACTGGCACTAGTATGCTTATTCTCCAGTCATCTGGAATTACACCTTTCTCTCCATACTGCTATGAATACCATCAGGAGCCATTTCTACTCTAACTCACCCAACATCTTTATCATATTTGCTGTGACCTCATCTGAGCCTGGTGTTTCATTTTCCTTACTGCTGTTCTGACTTCTTCTATGGTGAGCTCTCCTGCTGCTTCTTCTTTCATTGTAGGCTATGACTGGAGCAGTTTATCTTCTGTGGGGTTTTCTTCATTCAGAAGCTGCTGGAAGTACTCCTTCCATCTATCTTTGATATCCTTTGGACTGGTGAGCTGGTTGTTGCTGGCATCCCTTATGAAAGGTGTCTGACTATGTTCTTTATCTTTCTCGCTTTGCCTTGTAACCTGATATAGCTTATTTATGCCATCCTCCAAGTCACTTTCCAGAAGCTGATGCCCATGATGTCTTTTACTTTATGACTGCAACACCTTCTTAGCCTCTTTGTTAGCCAACCAATATTCCTTCCTAGCCTGGTCCACCTTTTCTATCTCCCACTTTTTCCTGCAGTCCTTCTTTCTTTTGATGACTTCCTGGACTTCTGCATTCCACCACTAGCTTTCCTTATGCAACTTATTTCTATACCTGACTCAGCTGCATATCTGTTCTTTAGTCCTCACACATGCTGTTTTGAAGCATTGCATTCTTCTTTAACGCCACCTATTTCCTCTTCTTCTTGAGTTGACAGAGCCCTGAGTAATTCCTATCTTCTCTCCAGTCAACTTCCAGGTCATCAGCCTAGTCTCTGCTTACAGCTTATTGTGGCAACTGCTGGTTTATGCTGTGGGCCAACTCTTTCAGTGGGGATGACTTTGCAATTGTTGATTCTACCCCACTGCCCTTTCCTTACTAGGAGGAAGTCCGCATGAGTGGTATGTTGGCCGCTCTCGTATTTGGCCTTGTGACTGTTTCTCTTGCTGAGCTATGTGTTGGTCATCATCAAGCCATTTGCTAGACAGAAGTCTAAAATGTCCTCTCCTTATTTATTCCTGTTACCCCACCCATTTGGACCCTGGCAGTCCTCATATCCTATTTTGTCTGTTCCGATATATGCATTCAAGTCACTCATTATTAACACCAATTCATGTTGTCCTGCTCTCTCTAGTAGGCCCTGCAACTGTTGTCTGAATGCATTCTTTTCCTCACTTTCACAACCCAGCTGTGGGGGAAAAGGCTGAGATTATGAATACTGTCCTATCATTACACTGGAGTCTGATTGCCATGAGTTTGTCACTAGTTCGGATGACATCCCTCACTGTCTTCTGAAGCTTCTTCCTCGCCACAATTCCCACGCCATTTCTAGTCGGTTCTCCAATTGAGTAGTAGCCTCTGAATCCCAAGCCAAGTGTCTTTCCTGCACTGCCCTTCCATCTTGGCTCCTGGATACATAGAATGGCCAGCCTTCTACTTAGCATATGTCATCCACTTCCAAGCTGCACCCTGTCAGTGAACCTACACTAAGTGTAGCAATTATTGGTTCATGCACCGTTACAAATTCATTAAAAACACATTAGTCCTACAAGCACTGGAAAAGTACATAATGATGAGTTCTTAAAATTGAATGAAAAATTAGTCAGTACTGTGGTCAGCACAGATAACGTTCTGGCTTGTCTCCTCTTAGCAGGTGAGTTTGTTTTCTGCAAATGCATCCCCCACTGGAAAGCAGTAAAAGCTAATCAATGAGCTCAGCATAACCACAGACAGGAGAAATAGCCTGTACCTATGCTTTAAGGCTTCTTGTAGAATGGGTCAGCAAAGAAAGAAAATAACACTTTATGCAGTACAGAAGCTGTCTCCCTAAAAACTGTTCTTTCCATAAGCAGAAAAGGTCTGGGTGGTGCCTCTTCAAATCACTGTATTTGTGGCATCACTGCTTACCAGAGTGGGTAATGCCCATGGAATCACTTCCTTCCCTGCTAAGGGAGTGCCATACATCTGCCTTGTACAGCAGAGCTTCACAACGGTCCATGAACAGGTACTCTCTGTACTATATGTGCAGAATGATCTTACTCTTTCTTGCACCATACAGGAGTCCTGCCACACCTAGATCTTGAAGAGGCCATGCCCACTTACCAGGTAAAATCAAGGAGGGAAAGTAATAGCTGGGGCGCAATGCTACACATCACAGACATCACAAGACGTGCATCACTTGGCAGCACAGTAGCACTATATACATTTATGGTAGCAAAATGCATGCAATCAGCAGCATGGAGAAGGATCACAACTTCATGGCTAAGTCCCATTGATAATACATCCTACTTGACCTGCATGCCTGAATACAGACACAACTGGCAGATGGGTTGAATGATGATCATGGCCATTAACACATTCCAAATGTGTAGTAGCATGACTAGACCACACAGCTGTTCACACCTTAATTGGTTACATGGCACATGCATGAGGCAGAATGACCTTCATAGCATGGAATAGGTCTTACAGTGCATTGCATTATTATGGGCACAATTCACAGAACATCATGCACAATCATTTCATTAGCATAATCTTCATGCTATGAGACAATTTGGTTACCATATTGTGAGATATTACTCTACAGAGAACGACAGACTACAGAACACAGGGAATAGTGAAGAAAAATGACACACGGGGAAACTGACAGCAGGAAAGAGTACTAGTATTGTACGCCACAGTGTAGGGGCAACTTCAAGGGGCATTGCTGCTATATACACAGATGTCACACCACACATTGTTGTGTACTAGCACTGCAGTAGTGTTAGTAGGAATATGGTAGATCATGCTGGGGTGGAAGTGGCCAACACAGTAACAGCACACAGAACAGGCAGAAGATGTCATGTGGTGGGACAGACTTCCATCCATGCCTCATTAAACAAGCACAGCAGGCTGTAGTTCTTCGGGTGATAACTGTGCCAACCACAGAAAATGGGTATGGCAGCAATGGGATGCTGTGTTGCATACCCATATGGAATGGAATACTGGGCCTGTAGTTTTATGGTCAAGCACTGTGCTGTAGGCACTGGCTTGAGAAGCAGTGTATGCAGATTACATGCCCACATGTAACACAGTTTGGCACAGAATAACTGCAGTTATGTCATAGCATTGTGCAAGATAGTACCTACCACAGGGTGGCGAGGTCGGTGAATTGTTGAATGCTGTCCAATATGGACAGTCCTGTAGAAGCATACTGATTCAAGAGTGGTCCAACTGGTGTATTGGAGTTGTCATGGAACTACAGGAATGGCACTATATGGAAAAAAACACCCACAGGAGGCTAAGGTTCAATTACAGGCCCTATGTGTCCATGGTAGGAGAATCCCAAAAAAGGATAAGTTAGACCAGACCTTTATGGACTAGGTGTGGCAGAAAATAGTGCAGCACATAAATGTTGTGATTGGACACAACTGGATAGTGCTGCAGGATCACTGACATTATCTTACTTGCAAAGAACAGAGTACAAGACACATCTCCAGGCAAGTTTTCCACTGGGGCTAATATGACTAGACATCCCCAGCTGACAGAGCTTGAGTTACTTTTAACACTCACTGAACAAACTGACAAGACATGAATTTCAAGTGGTAGACTGGATGTGGATGCAGAACTGGTCATGACTGCCTAAGCATCCGCTAAGGATGCCACAAATGAGTAATGGCAAATGCCAGTCATGTAGGACATTGGCTGCATGTAAGCAAGGTGCACTTACACATGACCATATGCATTACTGTCATTCAGGAACATCAGGGCTTTAATTGTGAATACCTGCAGCACAGGTTATGACTGCCCACAACTCACTGGGGGATGCTTCAGAGGAATTGTGTTTCAGGCCATTGCAAGCAAACATTGCCTAGCACCACTGCAAACAGTACTCAACATGGCATACTGCCTTTCTGTCACCCAGGGACATTAGGCCTGTAACTGATGCATCTTAAACAAACAGGTATGTATGTTCTTGTGTGCTGTGTATATTCCCAGCATGCACCTGTCTGTCCAATGCACAGTGGTGGGGGTCACACATATGCTTGCTTACACAAGGCTAAGGTATTAGTATGCTTTCACGGCTTCCAATAGAAGACAATCCGGCAGTACAGGTATGCACATGCCTGAGGTCAGCACATCTGTAGAGGCTGAGAATAATGGCACATGGCACAGAATGAGGGCACAGTAGCACTGTCAATAATCCTAATATTCCCTTTCCATACAGTTGAGAGCACTATGGAGGCCCATGATGTCCTGTATTTAGTGAAGGATGTCCTGTCCATGTGAGTGCCACAGATTACACAGGGAGCACAAATTCAGCCAGCTTCAGAAGGATGCCAAACCTGGCACTGGAAGGAAGTTCATCAGTGCATCTTGGTGCCCCGAAGTGTAGTTATTCCATGATGTTTGTGTTATCCTGGGCATCAACCAGCAAATGCGCAGGGCTGTCATGCTGGCACAGAAGAATGCCAATCAGACCATGTCAAAGGTCCTCAGCATTCCTCATGACCTGTGTAAAGATATCCACGGCTGCTGTAAATACCTCCAATCACTGTAGGGAATATCACCCACCTGGTAGTCATTACTGTGTCCACATGGCTGCTTGCAAATGACAGAGATAGCTGAGATAGGTGACAGCTGCACATTACAAGTGTGCTTGACTGTTTTGTATGGGTGGCTGGACCTACTATGGTCTCCAGGCTGAGGACAATCTTGTGGACATGGATAACACTCTTCTGCCTCCGCCATCATCTCCACACTGGACAGCTCCAGTGTGGGCAACCTCACCAGATGTCCCATTAAAGATCATGGAGTTCCACAGCAGCCCATTCCTTAGTAGATGCTTCCAAATGATACATACCAGTAGTCACAGAGGGTGTAATGGTAGCCATCCACCTGCATTAGCACACAACAAGGGCTCTAGAGACAGTCCTACATATACAACCAACATGCTACAGCCTTCCCTAGAACACATTCCCAGATCCAACTCTGCAGAGGCAGATGGTACACCTAGCAGCACTTCAACCCAGGAAGCTCCACATTACCACCTGAACACATTATCTCTGACACAGCACAACCCACTACTTGTGTGTGGGCATACTTCAGGCACCACCCGTGACTCTTCTACCTATGTTATTGTTGTTTTCTTATGCCATCGTGCCTCCCACCTCTGCAAATGATGACTGTAGCCTGACACCCCTCTAGCTCATGTGCTATGGTAATTTTGATGCAAAGCATGATGAGTCAGCGCCCTGTACAGTATAACCTGGGCATGCAAATGCATGCAACACATGTGTGCTGTATTTGTCTTTTGATGGTCCATAGCTGTGGACCAGACACCATATCTTTGTCAGTGGCACATCATATTGCTCCCTCCCCTGCCATGAGAGGAGGCCCACCATAGCCACATCCTCCTCTGGCTCCTCAAGTGGCTCCTCTAACACTGCAGGCAGAGGTACATTGACCAGTACTACAGTCTTCCTTTTTGCAACTGTTTTCGTAACACCATATTGTATAGCATGATGCACAACACAGATATCTTGCTGTACATCTTGGTAGCATACTGCAATGTAGGGCATAATGTATCCAGGCAGTGGAAGCAAAACTTCAGCACTCCAAATACACAGTCAGTAGTGTTCTTTGTCAATGCTAGCATAGTACTGTACACTATTTCCATATTTGTCTGGGGGCTGCAGCTGGGCAAACTCAGCCATGGATCAACAGCAAACACTATTATGAGTGGTCTGATACATACATTCATGTGACTAGTCTGTTTGTGGGCTCTAGGGTTGATAATATGTACACCTACCAACAAGATGATCCTGTGGAAAGTCCCCTGTACAAAATGCTGGCAGAACTGGTACAAGCTTCACATGTGTTAGTTGTGGGAATCATGGGAGCTGCTCGGATGATGCACAGACACATTGTTTACAATGTCATGCATCCCACCTGGCAATTTATGGAGTGGAAACCCTTTTGGTTGATATACTGGAAGCCAGGAGGAACAGGTGATGCCCTGATGGCAATATGGATGTAGTCAGTGGCTCCCAGAACCTCAAGGAAATAGGCTGTGTAATGGAATTCCTGCACAATGGTGTTTCTTTCCTCTGCTGTCTGTGGAAATTACATATGCTTCTACACATACAAAAGCATCACATCTAAGAACTCATAAAAGATTTGCCAGGCTGAGGCTTACACAACTCCTATCATGTCCCCTACTGGTCCCTGTAGCAAGAATGGTTAATGTAATAACCTTTGTGCCCACTGGGATATGCATCCATGTAAGGATAACACCAGTCAACCCGCTCCCATATGATATCTTTGCCTACACAGTAGTATTCAACTATGTCCCAGTCATGAACTTGATGGTATGTCAGCCTTGGACAGACCATTCTTCAAAGCAGAAGGCAGTGGTACATAACACTGCAGACAGTGGCTTCCAAATCAGCCACTAACACGTGCCAACTGGCTAAAGTAGATGCTTCTCCTGGTAGCTTAGTTTGAGTGACAAAAATGTTCACTGAAAAATGCTGGTATACAGAAAAACTGATCACAATGGCTCAATGTGCAAATTTAACACTTTTCTGGACTGCATTAACCATGCTTGTTGTCACCGATTGCATATGAGATAGTTCTCATTAGCATACTTATACTCATTTGCATCCATATTCAACAACTACTTTATAGAAAGTATTAGCAAACTAGTCCAAACCACAACTGACAACCCCACTGAACCATCTACCAACACAAAATCAAATCCCAAATTCTCCCTTAAATCTGTATCAACAACTCACATAAAACACCTACTTCTCAAAAAGAAACCATGCTCCTCCTCCAATGACAACTTACCTCCTCTCTTCCTCACGTTAGCTGCTAGCTCTGTAGCTCTTCCTATCTCTCTCCTTATCAACAGCTCAATAAAAGTACCTTCCTTATGAAAACAATTGTATACCATACCCATACACAAAGAAGGCAACTCCGCAGAACTATCCAACATCAGGTCTATTGCTATTTTATCTCCTCTCTCTAAACTATTAGAAAAATGCGTGCACAAACAAATCCTAAACTACCTACTGCAAGAAAATTTGTTAACACCTATTTAACATGGCTTTTGTCCCAACCATAGTACAATAACCACCCTCATCTCCTTTACCCCCTTCACCCATACAATCTCGATTGCCATAGACCAAAACAAACTGATCTCCTGTCTACTCTTGGACCTCTCTAAAGCATTTGATATGGTTTCTCACTCCCTCCTTCTAGATAAACTCTCCAAATATAATGTAATCTTTCCAGCTCAAGTATTTTCCTAGTTTAGGAGTTATCTCACTGATCGACAGCAATCAGTCAAATGGCATTCTACATTATCCCCCCTCTTCTCATCAAGATGGGAGTCCCTCAAGGTTCAATACTAGGACCAATACTATTCAACATCTTTACCAATCTCCTATATACATCCTGTCCACATTCATTCTTAATACAATATGCTGATGACTCAGCAGTCATCACTATAGCTAATAAACTTTCAGACCTCAAGATCCTTCAAATCTATTGAAAACTAGCTAACCAAGAACCAGTTAATTCTAAATCCAAAAAGAGACTAAACTACTTTTTCTACCAAAATCCCTCAACCACCTAAAATCCACCTTCACTATCACATCTCTGAACAATATCTCTAACATAGCTGAAATCACATACCAAACTGCTAGGAGCCATCATTGATAATTAACTTAAATTTGACAGGCATGTGCTCAACAGTGCAAAGAAAACCCACCAAAAACTTGGGACTCCTTCACAGAAAAAAAAAATTCCTTACAAAGGTGACTAGAATCCCTCTCTCTCATGCTTATCTTTTCCTTAGCCTCTTCTATAGTTCGCAATTCCTTACCAGCCTACAAACCTGACTCTTAACAAAACTAGAAACTACCTACAACAAAGTCGCTCGATTTGCTGTGAATCTAATCTTTAAATCTCATCCCTGTCTTGTGCTTAACACCTTAAACTGGTTAGAATTTCCCCATCAACTTCTACTCTCTCAACTTCAGATCTTACATTCCGTCATATACAAGCCCACTTACTGTCCTGATATATCTACAACTGTCTCCTTCTACTATAAATCTACAAGCCTAAACCCACAGCAGGACAAAAACTGTATAGCTACTCCTCTGCCCTCTCCTGGAATAAACGTCCCTCTGAACATTAGAAGCATAAAACAACCACAACAATTCAAAAATGCTCTCAAAAACTTCTTAACTAGCTCTTGGACTTGCCACTGCAAACTCCTACCTTGATCCTCACATTCTTACCTCACAGTGTTCCACAACTTCTAAATCTACTCCTTCTGCTTAACCTTTCTACTTACTCATCTCCCTGTCAAACTCACCTCTTCCCCTCTCTTTCCTCCCTACTTGTTAACTAAGCCTTCTCTCTTAAACCAATTTCCTCCTTACATGCTTACTACTCCTTCTCTCCTTCTCCTTACGCAGATCTACCAAATCATACATCTTCTCTGCTAAATCTGCTATCTTTCCTTCTCCTTTACTCTTTTCAACCTCATCTCAAACCTAAAAAAACTCCACTTACTACTCTTTAAAAGCATTACCCAGTCTCTTATTTTTAGAATCCTTCACTCTACTCTACTTTCTATCTTTGTATATAAATCTTACCTAATTCTCTCTTGTAAATTCCTTGAGAGTCTACATCGTCTTTTGCTAACACTGTTATACTACTCTTCTTATACTTTCATTTTCATTGCATATTCTCATACTGAGTTATCATTTATCTACTACTTCGTTACTGTTTCATTTTTTACTGTTTGTATTATCACTCTGGGTAACAGTTGTTACTATAATATTGTATATTCTTTATGTATAACTCTTGTAGCTTTTCTCCTCGGGTCTCTGCTGAAAAAGGGCATTAGTTCAGTCGGACTAACCCGATCAACAAATGTCAAATAAGTAATAAATAAAAAATTCATTATGCAGTCATTTGTATGCAATGCATTCTGAGCTGTTTTCTGTGCTAGTAAAGTGAACTAACTACATGTGTGACTCTGAAGTGCACACTGCCACTCACCACACTATTTTGTTTAATGCAATGCATTGTTTGTTTGTGAATTCCACCCAGATGTTATCTGCTAACATTTTTGTTAACAGCATGCCTTTCTTTTGCCTGAGCTAATTACTGGTGTTCATAGTTTCACAGGCACTTACTATGTTGATCTGTGAGGATGATTAGAAGCCTAAGCATGCATTCCGGTGAAGTTTTTAGCCCTTATATTTTAAGTATGAATAACCCAGTGACAAGCAGAATATTTACATGTGGCTTCTATCTGCGAGGGACAAGGGTGGTAAAATAGAGATGAATTTACTGTTACCTATCCGTTTATCCAGATTACATTTGAATAGTGTAAGAGAGGTACTTTGCTTTATGTGGATAGAAAGACAATTCTAAAGAACTGGTATTGTCTGAGATACATATCTATTCTTCCAATATGTTCTGTCTGTGCACCATTGGACTTGCAAATGTGCAGCAGTTCTGAAAGAATAGGGTACATGAGGCAGAGATCATCCCCTTGGTAGCCTGCATGACACTGAGAAGAGGGACACTGTTTTAAGATGGTATGCATAGATTTTGTGAATTAGATCCTTGATTTTCTTAGTAAGAAAGCATTGTGGACATTCAAGATGTGCCAAATATTTGGACAGGTACATACTGAATCCTTTGGTAGTCCCTTCCCCCATTCCCTGCTGCTGCACCTATCTTGGTATCGTCAGCAAAGAGGCTGATCTTGTTCTCCATTCTGTCTGGTCCATTTCCAAATTTGCTAATTCCTCACATTGTTCTTATCCTCACAACCCTCTGTTCATTTGTAACCCGATCATAAAACTAGAGCAGGAGTGACTGGCAGCTTCTTATGGCTAAGAATCCAAGTTGTGTTTTGTTCTGGTGATTACTAAATTCTAGAATATCACTGTCAAAGGGGGTCTGCCAACACATCTGAACAATTTATGTGGACTCTAGGAAGCAGACCATGTAGTCATTGTACATTAGATTCTGAAGAGCCTGTTTCTTCTGGACTTCCTCCATGTCTAAACTTGTGTCCACCATTGGTCTGCCCATTAAACCTGTCTTCCTCCCAGCACAGTATCCTCCTTTTGCTTTCCTTTGTGAAGGCATAAACAAAGCATTCAGTCTGTCTGCTTTTTCCCTGACTGTTGGTGATCACCTTCCATTCTTTACTCTGTCTGGTCAGTTTTACTCCTCCCTTCCATTTTTCTGATTGCATACCTAAAAAATTCCTTGCTCCCCTTCTTGATACCTTCTGCTAACTCCCTTTCATATTTTTTCATTGATGCATGCTAACTGTCTATAGTGTTGTTTTATCAGCCATCTTGTGCCATGCTTCCCCCCATCTCCCATCCATACTTTCCACATTACATATAGGCCCTAACTTCTGCCCTAATTGCTAGCTTTATTTATTTATTTATTTATTTGCAGTTTGTTAACCAGAAAAGTCCACTGGGCCGTACAGAGCCCATTTTCAGTGGAGGCCCAGGGAGAAAAGCTCCTCAGTACAATAAAGAAAACAATCATACAAAAATTATATACAATAGTAGTATGCCACTATCTAAGATATTGGATTACAAAGTTAAAAACACACTTAGCAGCTCAGTGGCCAGACAAATAGTAGTGATACAGACTACAAAAATTTTTAGAGATAATTATTGCATAGAGGATTTTTAAATAAACACAGCATATAAAGTAGGGAGAGGATATATCATTAGAGCTGGGTATTCAAGGATGCTGAGTGCAGGTACAGTTCCAGGTAGAAGATAGGTGTGTAGAGAAGTTTTGAAGTAGGCAGGATTTGGTATTGTTCTTACTGATAATGATAGAGCATTTTTTTTTTTTGAAAACAGACAACCTTTGAGCACCCCACAGTACCGGTTGTCTGGTTATAACATTATAATCCTCTACACACAAAACATAAGAGATAAGAGTTTAATACAACATTTCCAGACAGTAAACATGTGTTCATCAGTGGGGAGAAGATTCTCGCCACAAGCACACATTCTGAATAAATGGGTACATATCACAAAGGAAAACTGTCAGGCTTTGGTCCCACAGGGATGAAGTATGAATTTTATCCCTGCCACATTAAAAAGGTCAAGAAACTTAATGGCTAGTGTACACCAGAGAAATAGCATGAAAAAAGAAGTAAAAAGCACTTCAAACAATCCACATTCTGAAAAAGAGCACATGGGAGCATTTTCTTAATAACCAGCTGTTTTCCTGTAGTGCACAAGCACTACAGACAGGCAGACAAACCTCATATACACACACACACACACACACACACACACACACACACACACACACACACACACACACAAAACACAGGGATAGGGATGTATAGCACATTACAGGAATGGAAGTGTCTTGATCATAGCCCGGGAAAGTTTTATCAGCCAAGAGGTCCTAAGGGCTGAGGCATCAGTCTTATCAGTAGCCGAAGATGGTGCTCTTCTTATCAAATCTTCTGTTCTTATATTACTGAGCCTCTGCAGATCATTTGGGTATGCCAGTGATCTGACTTTGTATTTAAGCATGGGACATAAGAAAAGGAGTATCAGGGAAAAAATATGTGTTTATCAGCTAGTACAGCTATCAGGAGTCATGTAAGGTGTCATCGTGTTTGGCAATCATTGCTGCTTGCAGATAATAATCAGCTGTTTACATGACTCAGATAATTAAGCAAGTACTTCCGCTGAGTATATATGTATGCCATATGTGGTATGCAGCCACTGACAGCTAGCAGAGAAAATAAACACATCAAATCAAGATGAACATGAATAGCTTCTTCTGAGTAAATTGACAAAAATCACTGTTTTACCAGAATTTCATCTGACATTCACACAACTTTACTTATTCCAATTTGTGACTCTGCTTAATGGTGGAAATGAAGTCAAAAAGGATAGAAAAAATCAGCAAGATAGTCAAAATTTAAGCTAAAAACTGTAAATAAATAAACAAATAATTGAGTCCTTTCTCCTCCAAGTTAAATCTTTTCCAAATATAATAGGCAGTTCAGCCTTTTCACCCCATAGAAACAAAACAAAAAAAAAAAAAAAGATTTTTGCAAGTATACTGTCTACTTTATACATGTTAAAAACATAGTACTGAAATTCTGCAGTGGACTCTCACTTCCCAAACAAATTACTTTTTCGCAGTACTGAAAAGATCACTGCATTCTTAGCACCAACAATTTTACTGCTCATTCGTTTGCTTTCTGAAATTGGAAATAACCATTTGTTCAGTTATGCTCGACTTTTTACAATCCGGTTTCTTCTTCAAATAATTCAATGGTGGTGTTAAAGAGAAAAAAATGTGATATTACATTAAAGACATTTAGGTTAGCTGATGAACTCAGCTTTCAATTTGCAGATGAGCAAACTTTAAAATTATTTGGCTAACATATCAAGAAAGACATGAGTCATGAAAACACTGTGAAGTAAATTTAAAGTTAAAATTGACATTCTTACCTACTTTTTTTTTTAGAAGTAACCCGAAATACAAACTTTTTTCAGCTTATTTTATATTTTTTAATTATTTTACGTTTGGTTATTTTCTAAAATGGAAAACACACAGTATTATATCATCGGGTCTCCAATCATATGTTCAAGACACGGATGCCAAGAAATTCACCTCAACAGCAAAGCTCGAGAGATGAATCTTGGTATCTGTGTTGAGAACACATAAAAAGAAGTCATGTACCTACCATAACGTTCCATGTTAGTTGTCTTCATCTCGCCTTCCTTCTTGCTGGTTGGATCGGCTCCGACTCGGCCATCTTCAATAGCTCGAGAGCTGTTTACTGGCTCGAGGCTACCCCTTATCCCATAATGCCTAGCGATAGCTACCCAGATCTCATTTGAGATAGCTAAACCCAGACATAACAACATAACAATTCAGTCAAGAACCAGTTGACTATACCTGCCATATTCTCTTAGATCAAAAAAGGACACAAGAGAACACACAGCCAATGAAACAGAACAAAAAACTCCCCTCGATCCACTAGGACAGGGGGATGGAGGGTGGGACGCAAGAAGGAAGGCGAGATAAAGACAACTAACATGGAACGTTATGGTAGGTACATAACTTCTTTATGTTAAGTTGTCCATCTCGCCTTCATTCTTGCTGGTTGGGACAGCGTCCCTAGCACCTAACATCCTGTGTGGCTCAGTGGAACAGACTCTTCAGAACAGTGGAACCAAAGTCAGCTCTGCTCATGGAGACCATATCCAACTTGTAATGAGAAATAAAGGTATGAGGGTTTGCCCACGTGGCAGCTGCACAGATAGAATCCATGGGCAACCTAGACTGGAAGGCTGCAGAGGTGGCCAAGGCCCTAGTAGAATGACATTTCGGTTTAATAGGTAACTGTTTGTTCCTTAACTGATAAATGAAAGTAATAGTGTGTGACAACCATCTGGACAAGGTTACCTTGGAAACTGGGAGACCTTGTTTGCCCAAGGCGTAAGAGAGGAATAGTTGGTCCGATTTTCTTACTTCTTTAGTTCTGTGCAGGTAAAAATGCAATTGCCTATGAACATCCAATAATGTTAGAGTTCGAAAAACCAACATGAAAATTAGAAATGGCCGCCATTTGTACCCTGATCGTAGAAGCAGCAGACCCGGAATGAAACAGCAGAGCTAGAAATTCCAAGATTTTGTGGACTGGGGCTGAAAAGGGATCCACATTCCTAGTCTCTGCCCAACAAGAAAAACGCTTCCATTTGCTAGCATAAGTTTTCCTCGTTGTAGACTTGTGAGAGGACACGATAATGTCACGGACTGTTGGGGAAATGCTGGGAAGCCTGGCTAAGGCTGGAAGTGTAACAACCAAGCTGTGAGCTGGAGGGTTTTTAGGGATTGATGCAACCCGCCTGACTTGATGAACCAGGAGGTCTAGAATTGGGTCCAGAGTCAAGGGTTGATTGAGGAAGTAACGGTGCAGGAACAGAAACCATATCTGTCGAGGCCAGTAGGGGGCAATGAGGATCATTTTGCAACCCGAAGATATTGCTTTCTGTATAAGTTTGGGTATCAGAGGGAATGGAGAAAAGGCATAAAGAAGTCCCTGGGGCCAATCGTGGACTAGAGCATCTCTGGGTGTGTGACCCGGAAGCGAGATAAGGGAGAAGTAGTTGCTGCATCTGCTATTGAAGAGGGTGGCAAAGAGATCGCAGCAAGGCTGTCCCCATTTGTGAAAAACAAGATTCACAATATCCTGATTCAGAGACCACTTGTGAGGCATTAGAATAGCTCTGCTGAGCCTGTCTGCTATGATGTTGGATCTCCTAGGGATGTGTGGCGCAACCAGAAAACTTGGGAGGAAATCGCCCACTGCCAAAGCCTGAGTGCTTCTCGACATAGGGGGTAGGACCTGGTTCCGCCCTGCTTGTTGATGTACCACACCACTGACATGTTGTCCGTTTGAATAGCAATGGTCCCAGGAGGAAGAGAGCCTTGAAGGGCTTGCAACACCAGGAACACGGCTAGGACATTTATATGCAGATGGTACTCGTGAGGTTGCCATGTGCCTTGGACTGTCCTGCCCAGATAATGCCCCTCCCCATCCTATCAGGGAGGTGTCTGTCGTCACTGTGGCTACCGGAGGGGGTTGTATGAAAGGTCTGCCCTGAGTAGTGGGGAGACCATCCACCAAGAAAGATGCTTTTTGCATGCGTCCGTGATCATAATCTCATACATCATGGGTAGCTCTTGGAAAGACCACTGCGTGAACAGAAGCCACTGAAGAATCCTCATATGAAAGCACACCAGTGGGATTAGGAGAATGGCTGCTGCCATGGAGCCCAGAGTTTGATGGTCGTACCTGACTTGGATCCTTTTGCTCTGCATCAGGACCTGTACCTGCTGACGAATTGCGGACACCCTTTCTGGAGGTAGCCTTGCAAACATATCCCTTGTGTCCAAGTCTGCTCCTATATAAGTGATAGATTGACAGGGCAACAAGGCACAATTTTCAAAATTTATTGTGATGCCGAGCTGTGAGCAGATTGCGATTATGCAGTCCCGTGCTTGTATGAGTTGGTGCCTGGTGGTAGCAGTAAGGAGCCAGTCATCTAGATACAGAAACACCTGGAATCCTTGACACCTCAGGTGAGCCGTGACCACTGCCATACATTTGGTGAACACCCTGGGGGCTATGGTGAGATCAAAGGGTAGAGCTCTGAACTGATAATGACTGGCTCCCAGCCGGAAGCGAAGATATCTTCTGGAGCGCCTGTCCATCTTTATATGGTAGTACGCATCCTGAAGATCTATAGAGCACATCCAATTGTCCTGACCCAGAAAGGGTTGAATGGACTGTAGCGTGACCATCCGAAACTTCGTTCTTTGTACAGACCTGTTTAGTCTGCTGAGATCCAGAATCGGTCTCCAGTCCCCTGTCTTTTTTGGTACTAAAAAGAACCACTCACAAGAACCAACAAACAAACTGGAAAAATGTTAACCCAGAAAAAAGTCCTCAAACAATCAAATGCACACAAAAGTCCTGGGAATATATACCAAACAGAAACTTGCTATACCAAATAATTCTTTGAAAAATGTTCTCATTGAGCAAGTCTTGTTGAATAAAAATATTCTCCTTGAGCAAGTCTTGTAGGATAAAAACACAGTTTTATTACGAAATGCAGTAGGTAAGCGCTTTCATGGGACTACCTCCCACTTCACCAGACCATTACAATAGCAGTACTATCCACTTATTTATAAGGCAAGTTAAATTGGTGATGCCAATTAAATAGTAATTACCTATTCATTTTAAAGAGATATTCATCTCTATTTGAATCACTTGCTTTGTTTCTGTTCAAACATTACTAATATAAAAACACATCTACAATTACATAAAAAATATAAAACACATACATAAAAATAATAAAATAAATCCTTTAACTGTTTCCCATGTCATACTTCAATTTCATCGTAAACATGTATCATTCTGTTATAAACTTCATGACTATGATTTAACATACATAGTTAATACTACTGCTAACATAATTCCTATACATACTGGGCCTCATTAACGTAGGGACCTGTTCTTTAGTATAGGCTTTAATGGTATCCTGTCATTTAGTCCCTTACCTCTGTTACCTCTTAACCTGACTATCCACCTTACTTCTGACGTTTCTGTTTTGTTGATTATATCTCCCCCTCTATCATTCTCACTAACTACTTCAATGGCCATAAATCTAAAATTATGTGTGGAACCCATTTTTAACACGTTTGGCCAAGGCATTAGTTTTATCTAAGTTCCTGATGCTTAGTAAATGCTCTCTTATCCTTGTTTTAAATTCCCTATTCATTTTACCTATATAGTAAGATGAACATACATTACAGATAGCTAAGTATACTATATTTTGAGTACTGCAAGTGGCTGTAACTTTAAATGTAAACTCTATTCCAGTATCAGGGTGTTCAAATTTATTACTATGATCTATCCATTTACATTGGTTACATTTACCACATGGTATTGTTCCTGCATGTTCTTCTTTTTCTTTTGCTTTCTTCTCTGTACTAGCATAACAAAGGTGTCTTTTTCATGACTTCTTATTTCTATAGCAAAATACTGGTTCTTCTCCAACCAACTCTCTTATATGCGGGTCACTTGTAAGTACAGGCCAGTGTTTCCTCACAATAACTTTCATAATCCTAACATCAGACGTATAATCCATAGCTATTTTAACTTTATCTGAGTGGGATATATCTATTTTTCTCATCATCTGACTCTCTCCTTGTGAGAAATAAGGTTTGCCCTTTGTGGGCCTCAAATTCGTAACTTCTGTCATTACTTCTTGTATTTCATTGTAATTATAACCTCTTTTTTAAGAATTTCCCACTCAAGTCTTCTATCTCATTTTCAAATATTGTCTCTTCTGCTGTTAATCTTGAAATTCTTAATGCTTGCCCCTTCATAACATTTTTAAAAATATAAATACAGTAACTCTGGCTACAAGACGAGTCAACGCACTAGTACTAGTATAAATAAATCAATAGAAAGTGTAGAAGCACATGTGCGAGAACGAGGAAACATATATCCAAATCTTCTTTCTTGCTTCAAATAACAAATTCCAATAAGAGTTGAGTTGAATCTCTTTATTCACATATAAGACAGGTATAAGGATAAGCGCTTCTGCTAAATTAGCTTCATCAGATCCTACCACACTCTGAGAATAATAACACCTTATATAGTCAATCTTGTTTCATTTAATTTGATAATTGGTGTAAGTTAACTAATATAATTAATAATCAAATGAGTCTAACGCTATGCTGCAACTTGTTGAATACATCTAGAACTACAAAGATAAAATAAATCTAAAACATTATAACATATACAACATATTATATAAAAAGATAAAACAATTTTGAACAACCTAATTATATGTATTCTAAGGTTTTATGAATTCATTTGTATGTATAATAGAATATAGTAATATATATATATATATATATATATATATATATAGTTAGTATAAAATTATGTGTAAATATATGTAAGCTTGTCACAACAGATGTATAAAGTGTAAATGAATTGATGAATAAATGAATAAATAAATAAATATATAAATATAAAGATAAAACATGTGTATGTATGTGTGTAAAAAATATTGAGATATAAATATAAATGCAAATATATATGAAGAATGGATGTAATGGATATATTGATCTTAGAGTATAAATGTGTATTTGAAATTATATTGAATATTTAGAAATGGGGTATATCAGATATAAGGTAAATATAATACAAGTAAGAACATATCAATATATATATATTATTAATTATATATGAATAACATGATGTTGTTCTCTAGTACTTGTTCCATTAATAAGCATATAAGTTCAACTCTACTAGCTGCGTATGTTCCATCTAACGTTAAGTATTCACATAACATCTCTACACCCATGTCATTAGGGATAGAGGTGAATAGGGAGTTGACATCCAATGTTACCATTAACAGTGTTTCACTTGTCCTTGAAAAACGTTCAGTGTATCTAAATAACTCAGTTAAGAATTGCTTGGTATCTGTTAGGATCACTAAATTTTTATTAACTATAGGCCTTAACATTTTCTCTATATAAATAGATATGGGTTCCGTTATCCATCCCCTTCCTGAGACAATGGGCCTTAGGGGGGATGTATTGGATCCTTGTGGATTTTCGGAGTACCTTGTATTATAGGAATTAATGGCTTCTCTACCAAAAAACAATCATATTGTTCTTTGGTAATTCGTTGCTCTAATAAACAATCATATAAAAGTGTTTGAAATCCATACTTAACATTTTCTACTTCAACAGCAGTAACAAGTTCATAAACATTTTCATTTTGCAATAAACTTAACATCTGTGAGTCATAAAATAATCTGTCCATTATAACAGTAGGGCCTCTTTTGTCAGCTGCTCTTATCACTATGGATGTGTCATTCTTTAACAGTTGTAATGCCTTATTTTCCTCTCTAGATAAATTATATCTCTTACTTTTGCTCTTATTCACATATAATTTTTCATATAGTTCATGCTCACATAAACTGTTGAAAACTTCTACAACTGGGTTATTTGGAGGAATATATGTACTGTTTTTTTTCAAAACAGATTTGTCATGCACATTTTCATTACCAAACAACATTTTCAGTTCTACATTTCTTAATGTCCAAAATATTGTTGCTTACCTCTGTCCTCTGGGTGGGAATAAAAGATAAACCCTTCCCCAACAGTTCCTTTTCATGAATAGTCAATGTTCTGGACGAAATGTTCCATACCAGTGTGTCCGCTTCCATTAGTTCTGCCATTGGCGCTTCGCATTGCGGGTTTCTGATCGATCTTGAAACCCTTTCCTCTTCACTCGGCCCCTGCTCTGTGATCTCCCTCTCTCATGACCTAATCTCCCCGATGCTAACTTGATTGGTAAAATTGGCAATTCTGGTGTTTCTATTAAAAAATTCCTTTCTGGTAGACTTTGAATGTGATGCTTATCAGAAGTGCTCATGGGCTTGTCTGCGACCTGGCAGTTATCAGTGTTCACTTGTTTAGAAGTGCCTTCACTCGACTGAGTAGCCTGAATTATATGCTGGTCTGCCCCAAACTGTTTTTTAGTTTTCGGTCTCGCCCTTGTAGCTACGTCATGCGCTCTTCCTTCTCCTCTCAGTTGCTCCTTATTTAAGGTAGTATCATCATGTTCAGAGTTCCCTACAACATATCTCAGCCAAACAAACACATGGCCCACCTTAAAATCGTTTCTGTCCCTTTCTAATTTGCTGAATTTCTGCCTCACTAATCGTTTTTCAAACAGTGAGACAGAATCAATTACAATTTTAAGTTTTCCATACACAATGTCCCTAGGATAACTTTGATTCATAGGTTCATAGGTTGGTACTAGGCTATCAGCCCTAGGGCCTATACAAGCCTAGCCATAACAATTCCCTGGCTATTTCTTCCCACATTATTTACTTTCCTGGACCCCTGTCTAGCAGGGCGACTGACGTGATCCCTGGGGTGAATTTCCTTTCTCCCATCCAATCGTCAAGGTTCCTCTTGAAGAGGTTCAAAGAGGCACTCTGCTTGACATGTATGGGCAATCTATTCCAGAGTCTGGGGAGTCTCTGGGTCAGGAACCTATCCCTCCAGCATGTTTTGTTTATTGTGATGACAAGGTTTAGATCCCTGGAGCGTGTAGCTCTGAGGGATTGGGATTTCTTTAAGTGTAGCATGTTCAACAGCTCTGGGTTTGACATGGCCTTGTATGTTAAGCAGAGATCGCCTCTGAGTAGACGATATGCGACAGAGTATAGCTGGAGTTTTTTAAGGTGGTCAGCGTAGGGCATCTGCTTTAGGCCTGTGATTCTTTTAGTGAGATATTTCTGAGGCCTTTCCAGTTGTTGCAGATGTCTTGAGAGGTACATACCAAATGGGGCGTTGTATTCTATAATGGGTCTAATGAGGGATGAGTACAGTGGGACAATGACCTCCTTTTTTCTGGATGAAAAGCCCTTTGTGGTGAGGTGTGCCACATAGAAGGACTTCCTGAATGTTGTGGCGATGTGGTTATCGAAGGTGAGACCACTGTCCACCTGTGTCCCTAAGTCTCTTATCACACTTTCTATGTTTAGTGTACTGCCACCTATATGGTAATTCATGGATACATGTTTTTTCCCAGAGGGGATAACAATACATTTCTTGGCATTGAGCTTGAGCCCATGGCTCTGGCACCAAGCATCTGTTTCTGTAAGGCCCTTTTGTAGAGTATCCACATCATTTGGGGATTCAATAATGGCTCCCAGTTTGCAGTCATCTGCAAACTTTGTTAGCCAGAGTCCCTTAGTGTTGACCTGTACTTCAGAGAAGTAGATGCCAAACAAGAGCGGCCCCAGGACTGAACCCTGAGGTACTCCACTTGTCACTTGTCTGGAGCTGGATTTGGAGTCGGCTACTTTTACAGTGTGGGTTCTATCAGTAAGCTATTTAGCAACCCATTGGGTGACATAGGGATTAATGCCCAACTTAGTAAGTTTATCTATGATTCCAGAGTGGGGGATGGTGTCAAAGGCCTTGGCAAGGTCTAGACAGGCTGTGTGAACCACCTTACCCTTGTCCATGGCTCTGGAGACTGATTCAAAGAAGTCAATCAGGTTCAGGAGACAAGATCGGCCCTTCACAAACCCAAACTGGGTGGGGTCCAGTGTTTGAAGGTTGCCAATGTCTTTGTTTATAAGTTCCATGATAATACGCTCCATGGCCTTGCAGATAAGGCTTGTCAGACTGATGGGACGGTAGTTCAATTGTTGTTCAGTAATTTTTTCCATCAGCAAGCTCTCTACTTTATCCGCATTATCAATAAGAAGGCGGATATAGTTAAAGCTTAGTTCAAGGTTTAGTTGCTGCCATTTGAGTAATAAATCAGGCTGCCGTTCACCTTGGTTCGGCATCTTTATCACTCAACCCTTGTGGTATCACTTTATATTTAAGACATGCTTCCAGATGGTGTCGCTCTGCTTGTACCCTTTTAATTTTATATAAATTGTCCTCCACTTGATGTATTTTCCTCATAAAGACAGGGAAATCAATATCAACATTTACCAAGTTGCTGGTATTATCAGCATTTACTCTATTAAACAGTGGATTAGCCTTACGTTTGGCAAAACTTATAAAGTCTCTAAAAAGAACCCTGAGTAAGTTCCGGATCCGTGCTGGTCTGCCAGGACTTCCTGGATGGCTCTTTTTTCTAGCAGTTTTGAAACTTCTGTAACTGCTTGCTCCCTCAGATTGGGTGGAACATCTGGCAGGGTCTTCCTTGACTGCAAGGGGGGTTGAAGGAAGGGAATTTTGTAACCACCGGATATAACGGACCGTACCCATCTGTCTTGTGTTAAACTTCACCAGGCTTTTGGGTACAGCGAAAGTCTTCCCCCGACTGCCTCCAGAGATGAGCAGCCGGGCAACCCTTCAGGGATGCTGAAAGGGCTTATCAGAGTAGGATTCTCTGTTGCCCTGGTTCTGCGGACCCCCTCTGCCATGAGGGCGGAGTCTATTATTATTGTTTCCCCCTCTGCCTCTGGAAGAAAAATCACTACGTGCATCAGGCAAGGCTCCCTGGGATTTACCGAACCACATCTTCCCACTCTTCTGACCCTTGGGGTGGGGTCTAGACGGAGTGGAAAAATGGACTCCCACGGCAGAGAGAGTCTTGCCTTCTTGCTCACACCTAGTCAAAGTGTCTTTCACCTGTGGTCCAAAAAGAAAGGAACCATCGAAGGGAATGTTGGTGAAGGACACTCGAAAGGGTTCCGCAAAGTTACACAGCCGCATCCAGGCATGCCTCCTAAGGGCCACCCCGGTACCAGCAGCTCTACTCGCCCCATCGGCTGCATAGGAAATGAACCTCATGGAGGAGTTAACAACAGAATTAAGCGTCACTAGCTGGGAAGCTACCTTGGCTTGTACTCCCTCAGCTATTGGATCTTGGAGGGTATCTCTGAGCTCTTTAAGGAGATCCCTTTGTAGCCGGGTAAAATGACACAGGTAGTTCAGTGACCTCATAGAGAAGGTCGCTGAAGCCAACATTCGCTTCCCATATCTGTCCATCATCCTAGACCTTAGCCTTTTGTGGCTCTTTGACGGCTCCGACACCTCTGATGGAGCCAACGGGGAGAGTGTGTTGTCGGTGCCAACCGGAACCGACGTGAAAGTTAAACCCTGAACAGAAGACGGCTCCGAACTTGGAGCCGATGACTTAATGGGTTTAGGGGATTTCACAGGCTGAGAGCTCTTGGTCGGTGAATCCTGGGGATTTAAAAG
This sequence comes from Protopterus annectens, assembly GCF_019279795.1. NCBI lineage: Eukaryota > Metazoa > Chordata > Ceratodontiformes > Protopteridae > Protopterus > Protopterus annectens. The sequence goes on along the minus strand of NC_056750.1, from coordinate 282,489,186 downwards.
ACCCCTAAGGATAAGCTTATTCTTACACTCCTGCAGGACTCTTGGACTAAAGGCATGGCAGATAGAACAAGAGTCCTGCAGGTGCACAGTGCCTAAACAATAGACGCAAGAAGTGTGCCCATCTGTCAGAGACATCTTCTGACAGCATGAGTCACACTTCTTGAACCCAGAAACCTTGGATTCCTTTGACATCCTTGAAAGTAAGGAAAAACAATTATAACAGTAACACCAGAAGCAAAATACAGTCTACAAAAAAAAAAAACACTACTATAAAGACTGTAGCTAAAGGTATTTTCTTTTTTTTTTTTAAGAACATAGGAAAGCCTCTAACTTAAACGGCTAGCCTATAAGAGAAAGGTACAAGGAAAAGCCTGTAACTTAAATGGCTAACCTGACAAGAAGAGGTGGGGGGGGAGAACTCTCGAAGTTAAACAAGTTCTACAAGAAAAAAGAGGGATACTGCAAGCAAACAAGCTAACTATCACAACACAAGACTATCTTTAACAATAATAAACTAGAATGGCAGAAATCGAGTCTAGAAAGTTATACAAAAAATTTTATACGAGCCTGAGCCAGAAAAACGACACCTCGCAGCTGAAGCGGCAAACGAGATCTGGGTAGCTATCGCTAGGCATTATGGGATAAGGGGTAGCCTCGAGCCAGTAAACAGCTCTCGAGCTATTGAAGATGGCAGAGTCAGGATCCCCAACCAGCAAGAACGAAGGCGAGATAGACAACTTAATATCAGAGGGTTATGATTAGTGAGATGATCATAATTCTTTGTAGTGCATGGAACTTTATCTGCTCCATGTACTACTAGTTAAAGGAGAATAAAATTAGTAAGTATTTTTCTAGCTTTCAAAGCCGTAAAACACTTGGCAATCTCTGTCAGATTGGTAGTGTAACACATTCCATTACATTTACACTTAAACTTCCAGATCTCTCAGCTGTCTAAATTTTTGCAGGACATCTAGATTATTGCTTCATATTTTTGGCCTTTCCTCATAAAATATGTGGTATATATACAAACCCCTGAGGCCTGAAGTCACTAAATAATGATATACATTTGAGTTTCAGTGTTTGCATTCTTCAGATTAAACAGGTGAACGCACATCCTGTTATTCTAGCAACTGTCTTAAGATTTTTTTTTAACATATATATACATATATATATATATATATATATATATATATATATGTATATATATATATATATATATATATATATATATATATACATATATATATATATATATGTGTAGGAAGTTAGGGACATGTTAAGGGTATGGACAGCAGGCAGAAAAAAGAAGTTATGTACTCACCATAACGTTCCATCTGAGTAGTTATACTTCATTTTTCTGCAACCTGTGGGTATACGGATCCGTAATGGATCCGAGCCGGCAACTTTTTTTCTAGCATCTGCTCCAAGCTCCGAGCTCCTCCCCTTACCCATAATGCACTACCATCTCCTATCTTCCCTCAGATCGTGTTTGCTGCAACTAAAAACATAAGCAACTCAACCCAATAAACCAAAACTGAAAAGAAAGGACAAGGTCCAGGGGATGGAGGGAGGGAGGGAATGTTGCAGAAAAATGAAGTATAACTACTCAGATGGAACCTTATGGTGAGTACATAACTTCTTTATCTGAAGTAGTTAACTTCATTTCATCTGCAACCTGTGGGACAGAGTCCCCAGCTACTCCGATCCTGGGAGGCCCTTATGGAAGGATATTCCTGAGCACCGCAGAGCCAAAGGATGCTCTACCCCTCGAAATCAGATCTAATTTGCAATGGGAAATGAAGGTATGTGAATTGGCCCAAGTTGCTGCTGCACAAATATCATCCAAATGCACCCTGGACCAAAAGGCAGCAGAAGTCGCCATAGACTGGTAGAGTGAGCCTTAACAATACCAGGAGGAGATAAACCTTTTGCTTTGTAGGCATGTGAAATACAAAGAGTGATCCATCTGGCCAAAGAAACTTTAGCAATAGCTTTTCCTATAAATGCTTTGGAAAAGCAATTGGTCAGTCTTGTGGAAAGACTTTGTTCTAAGAAGATAAAAATGAAGCTGTCTATGAACACCCAACAAATGGAGTTTGTATTCACCTTTATTTTTGAAGTTAGGAAAGAAAATGGCCAGATTAATGGCTTGGTTTATGTTTGCTTCAGATGCCACTTTAGGTAAGAAGGAAGGATTAGTATGGAGAGAGACCCTATCCTTATAGAAGACGAAATATGGAGGCACGGCAGACCGAGCTTGAAGCTCAGAAACCTTCCTAGCAGATGTAATGGCGACTAGGAAAGCTGTCTTCCAGAACAAAAATTTCAAGTCCACCGAAGCTGCAGGTTCAAAGGAGGAGCCACCAATGCCTGTAAAACAAAAGTAAGGTCCCAAGGAGGCACTGAATCCTTGACAGGTTGACGTAACAGAAAAGTACCTTTAATAAAAGCCTTACTCAGCCTAGAGGAGACTAAGGCCATGTTGTCTTCACCAACGTGAAAAAGTACAGTTTTGTACCTACCATAAATGTAGATGTTCGAAGATCCACATTGCTGCAGTCCTTACACTTGGGTAGTCCTCTGTCCTCGGTCGGCCTGAATATCAAAGTATAAGGCTGACGTCGGTCAAGGCGCATTAGACTGACATCAGGACGTCAGGGTACAAATGCGCATGACCGACGTCATATCCTCAGTCTTTTCTTGCCCCAGATGTCAGAAGACCCTAACAAGAAAGGTCAAAACCCAAAGACAACAAACCAACAACCAACCACCCTAGCACTAATAATATGTACAATATATACAATATACACAATATTTACAATCCAACCCACACAACCGCCTCTAACTACAGAGGGGAAGGAGGGAGGGTAATTTGGACTGCAGCAATGTGGATCTTCGAACATCTACATTTATGGTAGGTACAAAACTGTACTATGTTCTTCATCTCACATTGCTGCAGTCCTTACACTTGGGTAGAATCCCAAAGCAGAGGTAAGGGAGGATGGCACAACTATAAAGAAGCAGGAGCTGCCAAAATGCCCTGTAAAATAGCAGTGGCAAAACCAGCCCTAGATTTAGAGTAAAGTGGAAGGTGATAATGCTTAGAGAAAGTATGCACAGAACTCCAAGTAGCTGCCTCCAAGATATCTTTAGTTGCCACCCCTTAAAAAGCTGTTGAAGTGGCAGTAGCCCTAGTGGAATGAGGCCTAATCCCAGCTGGAACCTCCTTGCCATGATGGGAATAACAGAAAGCAATGCAAAACCCAATCCACTTAGAAATAGTTTGTTTTGACACAGGCTTGCCCTGAGAACTCAAAGCAAAAGAAACAAATAACTGCTGAGACTGCCTGAACCCCTTAGTTCTGCTCAAATAATATCGCAACTGCCTGTGTATATCCAAAGTGTGCAAAATCTTTTCCCCTTTATTTTGGGGGTTTGCATAAAAGGTAGGCAAATGTATAGTTTGGTTTAAAGACACACTAGAAACCACCTTAGGCATAAAGGAAGGATTAGTACGCAAAGATACCCTATCCTTATGGAAAATTAAGAAAGGCTCAACTGCCATAAGGGCCTGTAATTCAGAAACCCTTCTCGCAGAGGTAATGGCTAACAAAAAAGCAGTCTTCCATGATAAATATTTTAACTCAGCAGTAGCTGCAGGCTCAAAAGGTTGTAGAGTGAGTTTCTCCAACACAAAATTGAGATCCCAAGCAGGAGTAGGAGCTTTCCGTGGGGGTCTTATATTCTTTGCCCCTCTAAGGAATTGCTTAAACAAAGGATGAGAAAACAATGGTGGGTCACAGTCATAGTGAGCAGAAATTGCTGCAGCATGAATCTTAATAGAAGAGAAGGACAAACCTTTGTCCAGTAACTCAGTAAGATATTGAAGAGCCACGCCTAAATTAGGCTTAGAAACATCAAATGCTTTTGCTGCACTCCAAAATAAAAATCTCTTCCATTTATCTGCGTACACTTTCCTTGTAGTAGGCCTTCTGGCTTCCAAAATAACATTCAAAACTTGCTGTGGAAGCTGAAACCCTCCAGGGTTTAAAACAGAATATGCCAGGCTGTCAGGTGAAGAGAGTGAAGTTTGACATTGAGTAAATGACTGTTCTCCTGAGTCAGCAGGTGTGGAATCGAAGGTAAAGGCCATGGAGGCTCCCGTACCAGACTTCTCAGTAGTGGGTACCAATGCTGTCGAGGCCAATCTGGAGCTATTAAAATCATCTTTGGCTTGTCCTGTCTGACCTTCAGAAGTACCTTTGGGAGGAGAGGCAGAGGTGGAAAGGCATACACATGAAGATTGCTCCAATTGAATGAAAGAGCATCCACTTTCCAAGCTGTGGGATGAAAACTTTTGTGCAAAACTTTGGCAGCTGGTAGTTTAGTGGAGAAGCGAACAGATCTATGTCTGGAGTTCCCCATGACACTGTCAATTTCTGAAATACATGAGGATCCAATTTCCACTCGTGGGGATCCATAATTTGTCTGCTCAACACATCTGCTAAGGAGTTCTGTGCTCGGCAGAAACCTTGCCTGAAGATTTAGCTGTAAACTGAGAGCAGTCTCCCACAAAATCATTGCTTGTCTGCACAGAGGATAAGAATGTGTTCCCCCTTGCTTGTTGATGTACCACATGACAGTTGTGTTGTCTGTTAGAATCAACACCTGCCCTGGAAGAAGTAAATCCTTGAAAGCTATTAATGCAAATTGGACTGCTAACATCTCCTTCAGGTTGATATGTAGATGTAGAAGTCTGGCAGGCCACGTGTCTTGTATCCACTTTCCATTTAGATGAGCTCCCCAAGCTTTGTCTGAGGCATCTGTCGTTAGAATCTGACTTGCCTCTGGCCGGGTCACAGAGAGTCCCTTGTTTAGGTGACATTCCTGAGCCCACCACAAAAATTCCTTTTGAATGCAAGGTATTATCTGAATGACAGTGTCCAAATCTTGGCAGTGCTGTGTCCATACATTATTGAGATACCATTGTAGCTTCCTCATATGCAGTTTGGCATTGGGAAGCACCAGAATACAAGATGCCATGAACCCCAAGGCTTGAAGGACTGTCCTTGCAGTCAGCCTGGACTGATGAGACAATTGATGGAAGTAAAGAAAGATTCTTTTGTTTGTCCGGGGTCAAAAAGGCCATCTGGGATGCTGTATTCAGTCTCACACCCAGAAAGCACATGTCCTGAGAGGGTACTAGACTGGACTTTATTTTGTTCACAGAATACCCCAGGCATCTTAGCACTGCTATCACATAGTGTAGATGATGAAGAAGTTCTTCTTTTCCTTGAGCCAGAATCAGACAATCGTCCAAATAAGGATAGATCTGTATTCCTCTTAGCCTGAAGAAAGCTATCACTGGAGCCAGAACCTTCGTGAATACTCTGGGCACAGTAGATAAGCCAAAGGGCAATGCAGAGAACTGATAATGAGAAGTCCCAGCCCGGAAACGTAGATACTTCCTGCAACTTAGCCTGATAGGAACATGAAGGTAAGCCTCCTTGAGATCCAGAGTCACCATCCAATGATCTTTGCCCAGCAGAGGTAAAAGCTGTTGTAACGTCAACATTTTGAACTTGGGAATGTCCAGATAAGTGTTGAGGATAGATAAATCCAAAATTGGTCTCCACGTGTTCCCCTTCTTTGGTACTAGGAACAGGCGAGAATAAAATCCTAGGCCCACTTCTGACAGAGGGACCGGCTGAATGGCTCCTATTTGGAGCAGCAGAGAAATCTGTTTGTGAGCCTCTATTCTTTGCTGAGGAGGAACGTCTGGCATGCCTTTGAAAGGAGGCAAGGTATGGAAATAAAACCTGTAACCTTGGTGTATGATATCCAATACCCATCTGTCTTGGGTAATTAAACTCCAATTTTCTTTGAAAAGTGCCAACCTTCCTCCCAAAGGTGCTGCCAGACGAGAAGGCTCTGGCAGCTGAAAAGGTAGGTCATTGGGTCTGTTTACGAAAGGACTGACCCCTGCCCTCACCGAAGACTGTGCGGGTGAACTCAGTGTTCTAGACCTGAAAGAGCCCTGAGCTCTGCCCCTACCCGGTCTAGACCTGCCCCTAGGCTGGGAATCATAAGAAGGATCGTCCAACCCCTTAGTAGGCCAATTTCTGCTAAACTTCGGAGGCTGAACCTGCAAAAAATCTTTAACAGTCTGCATAGACTTAGCCTTGTCTTCCATTTTCTTTAAGACTGCCTCAACAGGTGAACCAAATAACACATCAGATTGTAAAGGAGCATCCAAAATCCTTGTCTTAACATGGTCAGATAAATTCTGATCCCTCAGCCAGGCGTGCCTGCGAAGAACTGACCCTGTGGCAGCCACCCTAGACGAGGCCTGTACAGCATCAAAACCACATTGCAAAGAATGCTTACCCACTTGTTCAGAGACATGTACCAAATCCTGTAACTTTTTACAGTCAATGCCTTCCGCCAGAGCATCTACCTTAGACTTCAATTGAGACAGTAGATAGTTTTGGTATTTCAACATGTGAAACTGGCAATTTAGAGCCCTCATAGCTAGGGTGGAAGACGTATAGACTTTCTTTCCCCATCTATCCAAAGCCCTGGCCTCTTTATCTGGAGGAACCGGATTTTTAACAACAGAAGCCTTAACACCCTTAGGCCCCTGACTAACAGTTTCTGGGTCCGCCCTAGGACTCTTAAAGAAACTTATGTGCTTCAGGCACCCTATAATGCCTATCCGACTTAACAGGAGCAGGAGGCAAAGAATCAGGATTAAGAGAAGCCTCTGCAAACACATCCTCCACAACATCCAGAACAGGAGGTATAGCCAAAGGCCTATGCTGGGGTAAAAACAGAAATTCCCTAAGCCTTTTCCTGGAATCAGAGAAATCCTGACCTTCCCACTTAACATGCTCCCTCATGGAATGAAGAGTCTCTGAAAAAGAAAAATCCTCAGGAGGAGAAGCAGAAGGAGTAGAATCATCCACATCAGAATCAGAATAAGGAGAATACTCCTGCAAGTCTTCAGCCGAAGACTCTGAAACATCTGAAGCCTGCTCAAAACTCCCCAACTCAGGTTCCACCCTAGGCCTCTTATCAGGAGGGGGCAAAGAACCTCTAATTAAGGTAATCAAATCTTCTGCCATTTTAAGCATATGCTTCTTGGGCACAGATCCTGAAGAAAGTACAGTTTTGTACCTACCATAAATGTAGATGTTCGAAGATCCACATTGCTTCAGTCCTTACACTTGGGTAGTCCGCTGTCCTCGGTCGGCCCGAATATCAAAGTATAAGGCTGACGTCGGTCAAGGCGCATTTGACTGACATCAGGACGTCAGGGTACAAATGCGCATGACCGACGTCATATCCTCAGTCTTTTCTTGCCCCAGATGTCAGAAGACCCTAAAAATAAAGGTCAAAAACCAAAAGACAGCAAACCAACAACCAACCATCCTAGCACTAAAAATATGTACAATATATACAATAGACAATAAACACCCAATTGACCACCCAACCCACACAACTGCCTCTAACAACAGAGGGGAAGGAGGGAGGGTAAATTGGACTGCAGAAATGTGGATCTTCGAACATCTACATTTATGGTAGGTACAAAACTGTACTATGTTCTTCATCTCACATTGCTGCAGTCCTTACACTTGGGTAGAATCCCAAAGCAGAGGAAAGGGAGGATGGCCAAATTATAAGGAAGCAGGAGCTGCTAAAATGCCCTGCAAAACAGCAGTGGCAAAACCAGCCCTGGATTTAGAGTAAAGTGGTAGGTGATAATGTCTGGAAAAAGTATGCACTGAACTCCAAGTAGCTGCCTCCAAAATATCCTTAGTTGCCACCCCTCTCAAAAAAGCTGTTGAAGTGGCAGTAGCCCTAGTGGAATGAGGCCTAATCCCAGCTGGAACTTCCTTGCCATGATGGGAATAACAGAAAGCAATGCAAAACCCAATCCACTTAGAAATAGTTTGTTTTGACACAGGCTTGCCCTGAGAACTCAAAGCAAAAGAAACAAATAACTGCTGAGACTGCCTGAACCCTTTAGTTCTGTCCAAATAATAACGCAACTGCCTGTGTACATCTAAAGTGTGCAAAATCTTTTCCCTTTATTTTGGGGATTTGCATAAAAGGTAGGCAAATGAATAGTTTGGTTTAAAGCCACACTAGAAACCACTTTAGGCATAAAGGAAGGATTAGTGCGTAAAGATACCCTATCCTTATGGAAAATTAAGAAAGGCTCAACTGCCATAAGGGCCTGCAACTCAGAAACCCTTCTTGCAGAGGTAATAGCCAACAAAAAAGCAGTCTTCCATGATAAAAACTTCAATTCAGCAGTAGCTGCAGGCTCAAAAGGTTGTAGAGTGAGTTTCTCCAACACAAAATTGAGATCCCAAGCAGGAGTAGGAGCTTTTCGTGGGGGTCTTATATTCTTTGCCCCTCTAAGAAATTGCTTGAACAAAGGATGAGAAAACAATGGTGGGTCACAATCATAGTGAGCCGAAATTGCTGCAGCGTGAACCTTAATAGAAGAGAAGGACAAACCTTTGTCCAATAACTCAGTAAGATATTGAAGAGCCACACTTAAATTAGGCCTAGAAACTTCAAAATCCTTTGCTGCACTCCAAAACAAAAATCTCTTCCATTTGTCTGCGTACACTTTCCTTGTACTAGGCCTTCTGGCTTCCAAAATAACATTTAAAACTTGTTGTGGAAGTGGAGGCCCACTATGGTTCAAAACAGAATATGCCAGGCTGTTAGGTGCAGAGAGTGAAGCTTGACATTGAGCAAATGACTGTCCTCCTGAGACAACAGGTGTGGAATCAAAGGCAAAGGCCATGGAGGCTTCCATACCAGGCTCCTCAGTAATGGGTACCAATGCTGTCGAGGCCAATCTGGAGCTATCAAAATCATCCTTGGCTTGTCTTGTCTGGCCTTTAGTAGTACCTTTGGGAGGAGAGGCAGAGGCGGAAAGGCATACACATGAAGACTGCTCCAATTGAAAGAAAGAGCATCCACTTTCCAAGCTGTGGGATGAAACCTTTTGTGCAAAACTTTGGCAGCTGGTGGTTTAGTGGGGAAGCGAACAGATCTATGTCTGGAGTTCCCCATGACACTGTCAATTTCGAAATACATGAGGATCCAATTTCCACTCGTGGGGATCCATAATTTGTCTGCTCAACACATCTGCTAAGGAGTTCTGTGCTCGGCAGAAACCTTGCCTGAAGATTTAGCTGTAAACTGAGAGCAGTCTCCCACAAAATCATTGCTTGCCTGCATAGAGGATAAGAATGTGTTCCGCCTTGCTTGTTGATGTACCACATGACAGTTGTGTTGTCTGTTAGAATCAACACCTGCCCTGGAAGAAGTAAATCCTTGAAGGCTATTAATGCAAACTGGACTGCTAACATCTCTTTCAAGTTGATATGTAGATGTTGTAGTCTGGCAGGCCACTTGTCTTGTATCCACTTTCATTTCAGATGAGCTCCCCAAGCTTTGTCTGAGGCATCTGTCGTTAGAATCTGACTCGCCTCTGGCCGGGTCACAGAGAGTCCCTTGTTTAGGTGACATTCCTGAGCCCACCACAAAAATTCTTTTTGAATGCAAGGTATTATTTGAATGACAGTGTCCAAATCCTGGCAGTGCTGTGTCCATACATTTTTGAGATACCATTGTAGCTTCCTCATATGCAGTTTGGCATTGGGAAGCACCAGAATACAAGATGCCATGAACCCTAAGGCTTGAAGGACTGTCCTTGCAGTCAGCCCGGACTGATGAGACAACTGATGAAAGTAAAGGGAAAGATTCTTTTGTTTGTCCGGGGTCAAAAAGGCCATCTGGGATGCTGTATTCAGTCTCACACCCAGAAAGCACATGTCTTGAGAGGGTACTAGACTGGACTTTATTTTGTTCACAGAATACCCCAGGCATCTTAGCACTGCTATCACATAATCCAGATGATGAAGAAGCTCGTCCCTTTCTTGAGCCAGAATCAGGCAATCGTCCAAATAGGGATAAATCTGTATTCCTTTTAACCTGAGGAACGCTATCACTGGAGCCAGAACCTTCGTGAACACTCTGGGTGCAGTAGATAAGCCAAAGGGCAATGCAGAGAACTGATAATGTGAAGTCCCAGCTCGAAAACGCAGATTCTTCCTGCAACTGAGTCTGATAGGAACATGAAGATAAGCCTCCTTGAGATCTAAAGTTACCATCCAATGATCTTTGCCCAGCAGAGGTAAAAGCTGCTGTAACGTCAACATTTTGAACTTGGGAATGTCCAGATAAGTGTTGAGGATAGATAAGTCCAAAATTGGTCTCCACGTGTTCCCTTTCTTTGGTACTAGGAACAGGCGAGAATAAAATCCTAGGCCCACTTCTGGCATAGGGACCGGCTGAATGGCCCCTATTTGGAGTAACAGAGAAATTTGCTTGTGAGCCTCTATTCTTTGTGGAGGAGGAACGTCTGGCATGCCTTTGAAAGGAGACAAGGTATGGAAATAAAACCTGTAACCGTGGTGTATGATATCCAATACCCATCTGTCTTGGGTAATTAAACTCCAATTTTCTTTGAAAAGTGCCAACCTTCCTCCCAAAGGTGCTGCCAGACGAGAAGGCTCTGGCAGCTGAAAAGGTAGGTCATTGGGTCTGTTTACGAAAGGACTGACCCCTGCCCTCACCTGAAGGCTGTGCAGGAGAACTCCCTGTTCTAGGCCTGAAAGAGCCCTGAGCTCTGCCCCTACCACGTCTAGATCTACCCCTAGACTGGGAATCATAGGAAGGATACATCCACCCCTTAGTAGGCCAATTTCTACTAAACTTTGGAGGCTGAACCTGCAAAAAATCTTTAACAGTCTGCATAGACTTAGCCTTGTCTTCCATTTTCTTTAAGACTGTCTCAACAGGAGAACCAAACAACACATCAGATTGTAAAGGAGCATCTAAAATCCTTGATTTAACATGGTCAGATAAATTCTGATCCCTCAGCCAGGCGTGCCTGCGAAGAACTGACCCAGTGGCAGCCACCCTAGACGAGGCCTGTACAGCATCAAAACCACATTGCAAAGAATGCTTACCCACCTGTTCAGAAACATGTACTAAATCTTGCAACTCTTTACAATCAATACCTTCCGCCAGAGCATCAACCTTAGACTTCAATTGTGAAAGGAGATAGTTTTGGTATTTTAACATGTGAAACTGGCAATTCAAAGCCCTCATAGCTAGAGTGGAAGAAGTATAAACTTTCTTTCCCCATCTATCCAAAGCCTTGGCCTCTTTGTCTGAAGGAACCGGATTCTTGACAACAGAAGCCTTAACACCTTTAGGCCCCTGACTAACAGTTTCTGGGTCTGCCCTAGGACTCTTAAAAGATACTTATGAGCTTCAGGCACCCTGTAATATCTATCCGGTTTACAGGAGCAGGAGGCAAAGAATCAGGATTAAGAGAAGCCTCTGCAAAACATCTTCCACCACATCTAAAACAGGAGGTATAGCCAAAGGCCTATGCTGGGGTAAAACAAAATTCTCTAAGCCTTTTCCTGGAATCAGAGAAGTCCTGACCTTCCCACTTAAAATGCTCCCTCATAGAATGAAGAGTTTCTGAAAAGAAAAATCCTCAGGAGGAGAAGCAGAAGGAGTAGAATCATCCACATCAGAGTCAGAATAAGGAGAATACTCCTGCAAGTCTTCAGCCGAAGACTCTGAAACATCCGAAGCCTGCTCAAAACTCCTGGCTCAGGCTCCACCCTAGGTCTCTTATCAGGAGGGGCAAAGAACCCTAATCAAAGAAATCAAATCTTCTGCCATTTTAAGCATATGCTTCTTGGGCACAGTTCCAGAAGAACTAGGGGTGACACCAACTGAAGCTGAACCTGGCCTGCCTCTGGGAGAAGCCTTGGAAACAGAAGGAGAGGGCCTAGCCACTCTAGGAAGGGAGGGGAGTATAGTAACCTGAGAAGCCTCTTCAGCCTGACCTGCCTCCTGAGAGGCCACATCTTGCAATAATAAAGTCTCTCTGGGAACCCAAAGAAACCTCCGGTGGAGCCACCGGCTCCACCGATACCTCTAAAGAACCGGCGTCCGGTACAGACGGTTCTTCTAACCTAGGCTTAACTGCTTTGTCCTTGCGCTTCTTCGGAGAAGGGGGCGTCGAGCATCCGGCGGCATTTTATAATTGCACCGCTTCCCAAAGACTAACCTGGCACAATCCAACCTTCTCTTTATAGTGCGTTTATTGAATCTAGCACAAGAGCGACACCCAACAACGTCGTGCTCAGGCCCTAAACAAGGAATACACAAAGTATGATAATCTCTATGCGGTATCTGTTTCCCACAAGAAATGCAATTATTGACTTTTTCTGACATCCGGTAAATCACTGAGGCAAGAAAAACTAAAATATTCTAACGGGGTACTTAGCCAACTTTGAACTCGGTCTGAAACTTCGAAATCGAAAAATCTCAGAACGCCAACCGGCACTTGCAAAGCTGCTTCTGCATCGGACCATGTGGCAAAAAAGACTGAGGATATGACGTCGGTCATGCGCATTTGTACCCTGACGTCCTGATGTCAGTCAAATGCGCCTTGACCGATGTCAGCCTTATACTTTGATATTCGGACCGACCGAGGACAGCGGACTACCCAAGTGTAAGGACTGCAGCAATGTGAGATGAAGAACATCTAGGAGTGACACCAACTGAAGCTAAACCTGGCCTGCCTCTGGGAGAAGCCTTGGAAACAGAAGGCCTAACCACCCTAGGAAGGGAGGGGAGTACAGTAACCTGAGAAGCCCCTTCAGCCTGACTTGCCTCCTGAGAGGCCACATCCTGCAATAACAAGGTCTCCCCCTGGGACTCCAGAGAAACCTCCGGTGGAACCACCGGCTCCACCGACACCTCTAAAGAACCGGCGTCCGGTACGGACGACTCGTCTACCCTGGGCTTAGCTGCTTTATCCTTGCGCTTCTTTGAAGAAGCAGACGTCGGAGCATCCGACGGCATAGTGTAATTGCACCGCTTCCCAAAGACTAACCTGGCACAATCTAACCTTCTCTTAATAGTGCGCTTATTGAATCTAGCACAAAAGCGACACCCAACAACGCCGTGCTCAGGCCCTAAACAAGGAATACACAAGGTATGATAATCTCTATGCGGTATCTGTTTCCCACAAGAAATACAGTTATTCACTTTTTCTGACATCCGTAAACCACTGAGGCAAGAAAAACCAAAATATTCCCAACGGGTACTTAGCCAACTTTGACTCGGTCTGAAACTCCGAACTCGAAAAATTTCAGAACGCCGAACGGCACTTGCAACGCTGCTTCTGCATCGGACCATGCGGCAAAAAAGACTGAGGATATGACGTCGGTCATGCGCATTTGTACCCTGACGTCCTGATGTCAGTCTAATGCGCCTTGACCGACGTCAGCCTTATACTTTGATATTCGGGCCGACCGAGGACAGCGGACTACCCAAGTGTAAGGACTGCAGCAATGTGAGATGAAGAACATCTGGAAATGGCTGCCAATTGTACTTTCAGTGTGGATGAACTAGCTCCTTGCTGAAAGATGCCAGACAGGAAATCCATCACCGCTGGAACGGGGGCTGTAAAGGGATCTATTTTTCTCTGTGAGGCTCAAATGGAAAAACGCTTCCATTTACTGCAATAAAGTTTCCTAGTGGAGTCTTTAACAGAAGCCACCAGAATGGATTTTACGGGGATGCAAGACCGGGAGTCCTGGCAATTAATGGAACTGGAGCAACCAGGCTGTCAGCTTGAGGCTGCCCCAGATTGGGCGGACGTGCCCCTGACAGATGGGAGATTAGATCCGGGCAGGGATCCAGAACCCACGGGGGAGCTAAGAGAGGAGACCAAAGGAATGGGAACCAAACCTGACGAGGCCAGAACAGGACAATAAGGATCACTTTGTACCGTAGTCGGCAAGCTTTCTGAAGAAACTTTGGAATGAGTGGCAATGGTGGATAAGCATACAGAAGCCTGGGGGGGCCAAGCATGGACTAGAGCATCTCTCTGGGCTTCCCCTGGTGAGGGAATCAGAGTGAAGAACTCGCTGCACTTTGCGTTGGAAGGAGATGTGAAGAGATCGCAGCAAGGTTGACCCCATGCAAGGAAGATCTCCTCCGCTACTGACTGTTTCAGAGATCACTCGTACACCATCAGAATGGCCCGACTCAATCTGTCCGCTAAAATGTGCGAGCACCCCGGGATGTGCATTGCTATCAGAAACCGACTGGTGGAAATAGCCCATTCCCACACTCTCATGGCCTTGCGACATAGGGGTAGGATCTTGTTCCCCCTTGATTGTTTGATATACCAGACAACCAACATGTTGTCTGACTGAATTGCAATCAATCCGAGAGGGAGGACTGTGTGAAAGGCTTCCAGTGCTAAAAGCACTGCCCTCATCTCTAGAACATTTATATGCAATTTGGTCTCTGACTAGGTCCACGTGCCTTGGACTGTCCTTCCCAAACAGTGTCCCCCCCACTCAAGTTGGGAGGGGTCCGTGGTCACTGTGGCTTGGACTGGAGGTGACGTGATGAGGAGTCCTTCTTATATCTCTGGTGAACTTAACGACCAAAGCAGAGACGTCCTGCAGACGTGACTGATGTTGATCAGAAATTCCATGAGCAGGTCTAGCCAAGACCATTGAACAGCCAGAGTCCATTGAAGAACCCGCATGTGAAGGCGCGTGCAAGGGAGAATCGATATGGTGGCAGCCATGGAGCCCAGAGCCTGGAGAACCTCGCTCACCTTTGGAGACTTGGAGTTCGCTATCTGAGCTATGTGGCACCTGAGGTGTATGATCCTGTCTGGAGTTAAGAACACCTTCATCTGCAAAGTGTCTAGCCATGCCCCAATGAAATCTAGAACTTGTACTGGTTGCAATTGGGATTTGTGAACATTGACTATAATTCCCAGTAGATCTGCCAACCAAATGAAATAATCTCGGGCCAGACACAAGTGATGCTTGTTGGGCACAGCGAACAGCCAGTCGTCCAGGTATGGAAACATCTGAATACCCTAAAGGTGAGCCGCTACAACTGCCATTACCTTGATGAACACCCTGGGGGCTGTGGTGAGACCAAAGGGTAGCGCTCTGAACTGAAAATGACTGGCTCCCAGCTGGAAGCGCAGAAACCTCCTGGAGCTTCTGGGTATCTTGATGTGGTAGTAAGCATCCTGGAGGTCTAACGAGCACGTCCAGTCGCACTCTTGGAGATAAGGTAGAATGGACTGTAGGATGACCATCCGGAATTTCTATTTGTCTACCGACAGGTTTAATGTTGACAGGTCTAGAATGGGTCTGAGGTCCCCCATCTTTTTTGGCACCAAAAAGAACCTTGAGTAGACGCCTGATCCAGACTGATCGGGGGGGACCTGTTCGATGGCTTGTTGGAGAAGCAGCTTTGAAACCTCTAGAGCTGCGGCCTCCCTGTGAGCAGGTGGAACATCCGAGAGGTGTTTTGTAATATTTGGAGGGGCAACAAATGGGATAGAGTAACCTCTGGATATTATCTGTAAAACCCAGCGATCTGTCGTAATGGACTCCCATGCCACTGGGTGTAAGGACAATCGTCCCCCGACTGCCTCCAGAGTAGGACAGCCGGGCAATCCCTCAGGGCTGCTGACCGGGTCTATCAGAAAAGGGTTCCCTAGACCCAAAATTCCTGGGACCCCCTCTACCTCTGGGTCAGCGTCAATCCTGTCCCCCTCTGCCTCTGGGGGAATAGTTGTCCTGAGAATCCCGGGAAAACTGAGATTTTCGGAACCAAATCTTCTTCTGCCCTCTTTGATTCCTAGAGAAAGACCGCTGAGGGTTAGAGAGGCGGACTCCGATGGCAGACACAGTCTTCCCGTCCTTTTCGCTCTGGACAAATGTGTCACGTACTGTCTTCCCAAAAAGGGAAGAACCGTCGTAGGGAGTGTTGATAAATGACGCCTTGAAAGGGTCCGCAAACTGACACAACCTGAGCCAGGCATGATGCCTCATGGCTATGCCTGTCCCAGCTGCCCCAGCTGCTCCTTCCATGGCATGGGAAAGGAGTCACATCGACGTGTTTGAGACCGATTTCAGAGTAGACATTTTCACCGAGAACAACTGTCTGTCCTGCGGCGATAAAGACTCTGGGAGTGACTCAGCGAATTCCGAAGCAAGGTCTCGCTGAAGCCAAATCACACGTGCCAAATAATTCAGCGCACGGATTGAAAAGGTCACTGATGAATAGACGCACTTCCCAAACCTATCCACCGACGTGGACTCCCTGTCTGGAGGGTGGACTGAGGAACTCTCCTGTGCTAGTTCCTTCTTTGTGGCTGCTGCATCCAACATAGCATCAACTGGGCCTCCTTTCAACCAAGGTTGTCTGTCAGAAGGGGGAGATAAAATCTTCTCAGGGCGTTTGGGGATGGGCTCTACAGTGTCAGGCTCCTTCCATGCCCTCAAGGTGATAAGGTCCACCAAGGGGTCCACTGGCGGAGGATCTCCATAATTTCTCCGAAGGAGATATCCTCGGGAGGTGACTTGGGGGAACCTTCTCCTTCATCTAAGTCAGAGTCCATACTGAGGGACTCGAGGGAGTCCAACTGCCTCCATTTGCACTTGCTCTTACAGTGACCCTCTTCAGTGGGACTTTCAGAAGGGGATTCGTGAGCCGTAGGGGTTTCCTCAGGGAAACTAAACTGGGGATCCTCTGGCACGGGCTGTCCCTGAGACAGGATGAAGGAAGTCATCGCCAAATCCAGGGGGGCCTGGGTGGTATCCGAGGGAATGGGCTGGGGTCTCAATCCCTGGGAGAGAACCCCCTCCACCACTTCGAAGGCCGAGGGAGAAGCCCTCCCCGGATCCGAAGCGGGGACCAGAGCCAAAGCCGGGATAGCCTGAGGTCTGAGGGAATGGATCGGATCCAAAAAGGTCAGCGCCGAAGAATCCATTCCCCCGGGTTCGACTCCCTGTCCGCAGCTCCAAGAGACACTCAGATCTGAACAAGTTGGATCCAAGGAACTCAAGGTAACAGCCGGAGTCGAGGTTGGAGGAACCGCTGGCGCCGAGCTACCAGCTCCGAAAAACCTTGGATCCAAAAGCCCTGAAGCAGAAGCATGGATCAGGGAAGGAGAGATGGGGTGGAAAAGAGGCATGGAGGTTCCCCCTCCAGAGGGAGAGGAGTCTGGCAAGACTCCCATCTGAATTTGGATCTGAATGAATCTCTGCATCATCCTGTCCATGTCCACGTCCGATAGGCTCCGAGTTGACCTCGAAGAGGCCACCGACTCAGATCTGGCTGGTCTGCGCAATGGGGAGGAAGACCTTGGGTCCGAATGTTCCAACGGCTCTGGTGAGAAACAAGGAGACCAGAGCCATGAAGAAACACGCCTCATGGTTTTAGAAGGGGGACTAAGAAAGAGCTCCCTGTCTGGGGATCTCTTACAATGTCTGTCCTTCCTCTTCTCCCTATCCTCTCTGCACCTTTCTTTATCTTTCTCTTTTTCTTTTTCCTTGTCAGCCACGCTGACTGTAGATCTGTCTTTAGAAGACCCATCACCAGAAGAAGAGGGAGGTTGAGTCCCTATCTGGGTGGGAGGTAGAACACTAGAGACCGAGGCAGATTCCAGCATGGCAGCAGGGAGAAGGCCATTGGCTACTAGCTTGGCCTTCCAATCCCTAAGGGCCCTCAGATTAAAACCAGAACAGATAGCACATTGAGAGGACAAATGTGCCAATCCCAAGCAAATTACACACAGAGTGTGACCATCAGTTGGGGAGAGCTTATGGCCACACTCTGTACATTTTTTTGAAAACAGGCTTAGACTGATCAGCCATAGTCCTGCACCCAGAAGTACAAACACTACCTACCAGAAAAACCACACACAAACACAGGTAAGGGAAGGGCAGGCCTAACTACTACTCTCTACAAAAACTTTTTTTTTTTTTGACACCGACGAAAAGCGAGACACTAAACAAGGGGAGGAAGGGAAAATATTCACTCAAACACACACTAGATACAAGAAATAATACCACTTACTAACCCTGAGCTCAGAGGAAAGGAGATCAAGATGCACACTACTGGGGCGGCAAATGAGATCTGAGGGAAGATAGGAGATGGTAGGGCATTATGGGTAAAAGGAGGAGCTCGGAGCTTGGAGCAGATTCTAGAAATAATGTTGCCGGCTTGGATCCGATACGGATCCGTATACCCACAGGTTGCAGATAAAATGAAGTTAACTACTTTAGATCAAATGTTTTGTTCTGCCACTGTTGTTTATTAGACAGCAGGCAGATTTTAGTGCCTAACTTGGGACCCAAACTTAGCAACTTTCACAGGGGATGCTTAACAATTGTTCAGGTCAGGTCACGTGCCATTCTGGCATTTAAATGATTTGTCTTTTTCCGAGTATTGGAGAGTAATCAGCGCACTCCATGAGCAGATTGTTAACTGCATTTTGAAAACACTAGTTATGTCTGCACTTTGAATTTACCTGACTTTTTTGCCTAGCTTTTATCAGCCTGGTATGACTTAGTATAGTTTATATAGCACTTCCCCATGTCATTCTAAACAAACATTTCTTGAAGCTCTGCTAACTGCTCACCTACAGTTTATCTGTTAAATATATCATTAATCTCTTAATTAGATTATACATTACATGTAACTGCCTTCTCCTGCTGCTAACTACATACAAAGTAATAGAATCAAGGTGCAGAGACCACTACCATACAGAAAGAATAACAATTTTTCAAGCTGCTCTGCGATGGTCTGTGTCAGTACTGAATAAAGAAATGCCAAACGTTAAGGCATCTCCTGCCTAGATTTAAATCTGCTATTGGAGAAAGCGCTTTTTCCAGAACAGCACCATGCCATGTGGTACTAGTTTCCTATGGGAAACAAAACTTCACAACAATGGAGACTGTTAAAAATCTAAATGAATATCTGTATAAATTAATCTAAATGCACCTGTTTTTGTGATGCTGGTTAGTACTGAAATTTTATTTTTCAAACAACACGGTATTCTACTATATCTCTACCATTTGACATACTATTTAGACTAAAACTAATGTTGTTATCCAGTGTTTACAACTGACTAATTGTATGACTACACTGATACGTGTTACAGGTTTCCTGTACTCATGTTAAACTATGTTGGCTCCACATTACACCTATAGTAATCCATTACACTGAGACCGAGTTGAATTTTTTTGTTTATTTTTCTATTGTAACCCAGACTGAAAAGGGCCAAATGACCAGATCACTCACCTGGTTATCAAATAGTAAAACAAAATAAAATAAATAAATAAATAATATAAAAATCTGTCTACCTACTTTTTCTAACTTAGGGGTCTAACCTTATAACAAACAGAAGTCAGATTTTATGGTTCTGAGTACACCAACGGCCACAACTAAATTTCTGAGAATCAAGTGAGACATACCTCTTTTCACTCCACAGTACTGTGCAACTAAAATGGATATTCACACTAATACAAAAATACTAGATTTGCTGCTACATGATAAGGGTAATGTTGTATCCCACTATTTTGAATTTTTAAATATATATCATTATGAGATATTCCTGACGCAAAACTGACAAACCACTTGAAAATCATATTCAAATGTTTCAAGAGTGACATGCAGTTGAAGAACCATGACATGAATAGCCTTCTTCTACCTTGTCTTTTCAACCAAGTACTAACCAGTAGCATTCAAGTGTTTACATGGCTGAGCATACATGTCCTCTGAATTTCCTGAGATCAAGTTATGAAAGTTAAAAGTCATACTTACAGATACAGGCAGCTGCTAGGAGACGATTGGCAGCATAAGGTGCTTCACAGGATGGGAAGATTGGCTGAACCATGTAATTAGAAAACGTTATAGCAATAACTGCTTGACTGGTAGGTTCAATAATTAGAAGTGATGTCCATAAACGTATAAAAGCTATAAAACCTCCAAAGGCCTCAAGAATGTAAGCATAGCTCGCTCCTGATTTTGTGATTGTGGTTCCAAGTTCAGCATAACACAGGGCACCAAAAACTGAAAAGATGCCTCCAATAGCCCATACAACTAATGAAAGTCCATATGAGGCACTGTACATTAGAACTCCTTTGGGGGAAACAAAGATCCCTGAGCCAATCATATTCCCCACAATCAGGCAGACACCATTGATTAGGGAGATTTCTTTCTTCAGCTTCATTGACTCCTGAGAGCCTAAACTGCTGCCACTGTCTTTTGTTTTGATAGCATTATTCACACCGTTGTTCAGCCCATCTGGCTCATAAGTTAGTGCAGATGTGTACTTTGTAGATTCAGCCATACTGAGCATTAACAGTTTGCTTCCCTGTCACACAAATCGCTGCATAGCCAACTAGGAAAAGAAAAGCACAGAGTTGAAATTGGACTGAACTGCATTTAGCCTAACAGCATGATAATGCTGAACTCTGTTAAGTCTAACAACTAGAATCTAACAAAAATCATAATATACCGTAGCCATCTGCAAACTAACTGTGGTCTCATCCAGCTGGATTTCAATTAGAATGTATAAAACACTGTATCCAGTATACAAAGCTCTTTAATCTTCAGAACTGTCTTTGAGGCACACACATTTTCATATCTATTACGCTTATCAGTGTGATTTACAAGCTATACTACAGTAAATGCAATGCATCTCCAAAATATTTACAAAATTATAAATTTGTATTTGTATAAACATGATGTCCTACAAGGATTGTTGTTATAACCAATGAAGGAGAATAATCAGTCTGCATTTAGATCTGCAATACTAGCTATAAACAAGACATCAATGTTGTGTCTTTCGGCTTTTCCCGGTTAGGGGTCGCCGCAGCGGAACTCCGGTCCGCTAATGATTGGCAGTAGATTTTTACGTGCCGAGTTGCCAGCTCTGATGCACAACCTTCAACGACGGTAGGCCCATTCACGCATGTCTCCAAGCAGAAGACGCTCTAGCTGAGAATCGAACCAGACAGCGTTTACTGTGAAGTGACAACACTACCGCAGCACCACCACCGCAGTATAAACAAGACATCAATGCACACTGAAATGTAGGAAAACCTTTGACTTCTATAGATAAAATACCCTGTTTAGGTATATGTACAGATGAGTATACGCTACATGCTTTTTCCAATAAGTCCATTTTTTCAGGTCTTACAAACAACCATCAAATTTAAATGCACAAAAATGTAAAAATGCTACTTTTAAAATATTTCGTATGCAGCATGGTGATTTCCAAATACAATTATAAATACAGTCCATATCATTCTAAACTTCTTATTGCCTGCATTAGAACATGATACGAATGCTTATACGTTAAATTGTAAATTGTTCTTTTTTTTTTTTTTTTTAAGAATGAAGCTTCAAAGGTGAACCAAGAATGCATATTTTGTCATGATTGGCAATCCGATCATAATTCTCTGTACTGAATGGAGATCTATCTGCTCCATGTACTACACATTAGTCAAACTTAACATTTTGGGGGAAAAAGTATTTACAGAGAGAGAGAGAGAGAGAGAGACAGAGAGACACACACAAATCACACACACACACACACACACACACACACACACACACACACACATATTATATAATACACATTTTTTGAATTGGCAGTTCATCGATTGAGTGAAGTGCTTGGAAAATTCATGGAAAACAGTAATTTTCAAGTGCTGAGGATGTTGAAAGAATGAAAATCGAGTGTGTGTGAGTAAGGTAAGTGTAGGTTTGGGACCTTTTAATGGCAAACTTTATGGATATATCAAATGTTTCAGCATTAGGTGGTGTCAGTATGTATGGGTGTCTGTGAGTTATGGTTAGAATAAGGGCTAGGGATAGAGATATATTTAGTATTGTACATGTGTGTTTCTGTATGGGATATATGTCTGAAGGTCTTGTGTAGTGGTAAAGTTACAGAAAGTTTTTTTTTTTTCTAAGGTAAGCTGTAGAGTTGGGGTTAGGGTTAGCATGCATTACTAAAATTCGCTGCTGGTGTGCAAAGCTCCTCTGTACCACCTTACTCATGTGTGCTAACCCCAACCCTGACACTGCCCCTAACCCCAACCCTACACATTATCTTACCAAAAACCCTTTCCCTAATAGAACTAGTATACAAGACACTCAGACATACACTTCACATGCACAATTACATAAATGTTGTGTCTTTCGGCTTATCCCGGTTAGGGGTCGCCACAGCGGAACTCCGGTCCGCTAATGTTTGGTAGTGGATTTTTACTTGCCAAGTTACCAGCCCTGATGCACAACCTTCAAAGAAGGCACGACCATTCACGCATGCCTCCACACAGAAGACGCTCTAGCTGAGAATCGAACGTGACAACCTCTTGCTGTGAGGCGACAATGCTACAGCAGCACCACTACCATAAAACCCCAAAACTACCATCTTACCTAGCCCTTGCTCTAATCCTACCATGCAAACACTCGCACACACACTCCCACATCTAATGCCAAATTTTTCAGTATGGATGAAAATTTCATCATTACAAATCCCACTTCCCGTATACTGAAGGAACACTCTGCAGGAATATTCAGATGCAGGAAAACAATCAACAAGCAGGAATTTTGATTAAAATTGTCTGCAGTAAACTGTCAAAGAAATGGGCATTCAACAGAGTATATTACACACACACACACACACACACACACACACACCTATTAACTTAACAATAACACACAAAACTATGTACATCTTCAAATATTGAAGTTTTACCCTTCTAATAGGAAAATACGTTCCAAACTGACACCCACAGACACAGATTGGAGCTAAACAGGAAGAATGATTATCCATCTTAAGACACATGGTAAAGCCTGTGATTCTATTAAGTGGTGCCCAGTTTTGCCTTATCTTTATAGGTCTCTCAGAGGGGAAACACTTGAATGCTTTCAGAAAACATTTTCTCCAAGCCATTTCTCTTTATCAGACTGTCTGTTAGTGACATGAGAACCAGATATAAAACTGTTTACTAGAAAAAAAGCCTTGTAATATTCAGTATTCCTTTTTTCATTTACTTGCTTTCTGTTAAAACTTGTTACTGTTTAAAACTAATGTCCTTAACATAGTCATTCCCTATGTTTGCATCCATAGGCGCCAGAACCATAGAAGACACATGCGTGCATTGCACGCTAAGGTAAATTCAAACCCAAAAGTGTGCGAAGGTTGCCAGAGTCGCAGACGATCCATTTATGCGCTGCCGTTTTTGTTTATATGCAGGCTGACTGAGGTAAGGATTTTTCTGCCAGAGAAGTGCTCCGTTTTGTTTATTTATATACAGCAGAGGAACGTACCATACCGTGCCGTACCGTACTTATGTGGGATCTTAAAGCGTTCATGGTCCTCGAGTTTCACACACCGGAAAGGGTCTGTACTAAGGTAGATGCTGATTATAAATATTTGAATTCATTCTTTAGTGTGCAAGCCTGTCTATGGTCAAAAATTTGTAACTCAAGTTCTGGAGTCTTGTTTCAGGGAATTTCAGTGCATGTAAAACTTCATGATTCTGCAAAGGAGTGTAAACTACATCCATGGAGGGACAAACTTGTATGAATATTACAAGATGATATAGAAATATTATTTGGTAAATGAAAATTTTACAACTCTCTCTTCAGTGGTGAAAATACAATGATGCTATAACTGTAGTACTGGGCAAAGAAGACTTTCTCATCAAGTTTCTTTATCCACAAGTATTTTCAGTAGAATTTTCAAGAATTTCACTTCTTGCTGACTATTGAAGTAGAACATGTTAATAAACCTGCCCTTAGATTAATGATATCATGGTTAATGCTTTTATTACTAATAATAATTCTAAAAAAAAAGTAGTCCTTGGAGAAAGCGTTGTTTGAAGCAATAGCTGTTCTGCACATATATGAGAGAGAATGAGACAGAGAAAGAGAGCAGTTCTTAATTATATCAAACATATTTTTGTGAAAGTTTTTCCTGAAGAGTTGTTGTGACAGAGTATACAGACCTTTCCTCATATCTGCTTGTCAAGTTGTCACACATGGTAATATTTATCTCCTAAGTTATATAAGTATTAGCACTTTATTTGCCCTGTAGATGGAATGTCATCTAAACTCTGTGGTCTGCCTTGGAATTTGATGGCGATTCTCTCAGCTATGATACTAATCTTGTTGACATTAAATCATAGCATTAATTTTATATATAAAATTCAGTAAATTACATTCACCACAATTAAATTAGAGTCCACTACATTCCTTCCAATATTCCAGTTGTGTATATCACTGAATGTTTGGGATCAATGTGGAAGCTGATTTGTACCTTAAATTTCAATTATGTAGTGTTAGAAAAAAATGGCCATTCAAAAAATTAACAACATAGCAGAATATGTCTTAAGAATACAGCAAAAAGCAATTACATCTGTTTAATATAAATAAATGCATCTTTACAATTTTCCTATAGAATGTTAACTTTATTTGAGGTCTTGAAACAAAACAAATAATGATTAATTGATTTATGTGTGGTTAATAAAACAGAGACAAAAACAAAGGTATCGAAGATCCCTGGGCAGGAATGGAAAAATATAGAAAAAAAATAAAGTTCACACTACAATGATGGAAGAAAACAAAAATGAGAGAGAAAAAGGAAAAAAAGGAATCATTTTCTGTGTCTCAATGACTCGTGTATGTAAACTTAGAATAAACTAAAACAAGTCAAGGTCAGAACACATCTGCCATTAAATGAATGAGCTGCTTCTAGTGTGTCCCTGTTTACCATACTACTTAACTAAAAGAATAGCTGGGACTTTGTAGTATTCTTTATTATTTGCTGCAAGAACTAAAAGAAAAATCTAGCAAGGCTAGACTTTCCATTGTGGGATTCCTTAAATCTCCTGCATAACAGACAACATGGGATATAGCAAATTACCCTTGAAAGACATCATATAAATAAGAAAAGTTAAACAGGTGTTCAGAATCTTTATTATAAGTTGGCCAAATTGATTTCTACAATAACTTTCACTGTACCTCACATTATCTCCCTAGTCTAGTATAGGGAGAAAATCAGTTGTTATTTTCATATTTATTTATTTATAGGTAAGATGATTTTATATTTTTTCTATTTTATTTACTATGTGTAAAGTTATACGTAGGATTATAAGTTCATTAATTAGTACCAGGCCAACTGTCCTTGTGGGCCATTCCAAGCCCAGCTAATTATCCCAGGTGAGAATCAAATCCTGAACCTTGTGCTTATAAGGTGAACACCTTAACCACTGTGCCAACCTCCCACTCTTATAGACATATTTATATTCTTTAACTCTCTCTCTCTCTCCATAAGTATATATATATATATATAAATATATATATATATATATATATATATATATATATATATATATATATATATATATATATATATATATATATATTATGTATATTTATTCTTTCTATTTCTGTTTGCATACTATATCATGTACTATTTCTTTATCCCTAGGTTTTATATTTTAGCTATAATCCTTGTGTAGAATGTCATATAATAGAACATTTATACTTACCCTTATATATTCAATATTCTTTAATGTAGTACTACTGTTAGAATTAGTCCTGTTTTCCTGTTTTTCTTAAATATTATATCTAATAGTATCTGAACAAATATCTGAAAAATATTCCCTTCTAAGGTTCAATATTTCCATAACAAATTGCTCTTAGATGTTAAGTTTTGTTATCATTAAAAAGAGACAATAACATAGAAAAACAATCCTAATTTTTTTTATCAGAAGTGTCATTCTATAGACTAGTATATAAACTATCCTTTTGGTATACTGCGAGCATTCAGAACTATTTAATAAATGACAATGGTTTAAAATGCATTTCACTGTTTTTTTGCTTATTCTCTAACTTGTATTCATTGGCTTTTTAGCATTTGATTCCAAATATTATGATTATTTATTTTTGGACAGGAAGAAGTAACCTGCACCGTTCTTAGAATGTTCAAAACTCCCACAACATCACAAAACCACTGAGTATTCTAATTATGCTTCTTCAAGCTGGTCTTCATGACAAAAGCTTGCAAATTAACAGTTTATTAACTACTATATGCCTCATGTTTTCAGATTGTTTCTCATAAAATTGTGTTATTTCTGGCAAATCACTGAAGACTGAAGTTGAGTTTTAGACGTCATATCCTCAGAAAATGCATACTAATGGAAACAATTTTGTTATATCCATTTTCTAAGGAGGTCGGGGGATGTATGTATGACATTGTATGTGACTCATATTTCTCAACTGTACAGATTTTCACAGAGGCTGAGGTATGTGTGTGTGTGAGAGAGAGTGAAATGCCCTGTTTAGAGTTAGCAGGTGGAATTTATTTTCAAGGACTTGTGAGCTTCAAGGGAAGAGAAGTTTACTGC
Organism: Protopterus annectens; assembly: GCF_019279795.1. NCBI lineage: Eukaryota > Metazoa > Chordata > Ceratodontiformes > Protopteridae > Protopterus > Protopterus annectens. The sequence goes on along the minus strand of NC_056750.1, from coordinate 282,462,808 downwards.
TGCTCATGCCAAGTCTGATTAAAATGTGCAACTGTTTTGTTTAACAAATGGTATCACTAGTGTGGTGTAGAATTTCAAAACAGTCTTAGTAGCACAGCAGGTAGTATACTTGCATCTTGGTGTAGAAGGCTGGAGGTTGCACTCCCACCGCATGTATTGTATTTTAAGGGGTGGAGTGCTGTAGTCCTGAGTATGTCCTCCGTTGGATGAGATGCCTAGTAACTATGAACCTGTGTTTCCGCTTGCAACTTATTCCTATTACAATATACAAGCTTAGCATTTTTTTTAAATGTAACATAGGCAATTTATTGTTTAAGGGGAGCAGGCACTTAATTTGTAGATGAAACACTGAAATATAAAGCTGTTTTCTAGCAACAACCTCTCCATTAGTTTCAGATCTCTTTAATGTGAAATTATTCAGATTACTTTTACTTCTGCAGAGACTGTGCATATTGACTGATATTGGTGGATTGTAGTGATAGATGTTTAACTGGCCTTTTACGGTTGAAATGTTCTGAATTGGGCAATTTGTCATTATTGGTTCATATGTTTTGTTTCATTCATCATCATCATCTTTCGGCTGTTCCTATCCTCTGCATCTTGCTCTGTCACACCAACCACCTGCATGTCCTCTCTCACCACATCCATAAACCTTATCTTAGGCCTTCCTCTTTTCCTCTTACCTGGCAGCTCCATCCTTAGCATCTTTTTCCCAATATACCCAGCATCCATCCTCAGCACATGTCCAAACCAACGCAATCTCGCCTCTCTTGCTTTGTCTCCAAACTGTCCAACCTGAGCTGACCCTCTAATATACTGATTCCTAATCCTGTCCATCCTAGTCACACCAAGTGCAAACCTTAACATTTTTAATGCTGCCACATCCAGCTCTGACTTCTGCCTTTTTGTCAAGGCCACTGTCTCCAACCCATATAACATAGCTGGTCTCACTACCCTCTTGTAGACCTTCCCTTTCACTCTTACTGGTACCTGTCTGTCACAAATCACTCCTGACACTCTTTTCCACCCATTCCACCCAGCCTGTACTCTCTTCTTCACCTCTCTTCCACACTCACCATTACTCTGAACTGCTGATCCCAAGTACTTAAACTCATCCACCTTTACCAACTCTACTCCCTGCATCCTCATCATTCCTCTACCCTCCCTCTCATTTACAAACACATATTCTGTCTTAGCCCTGCTGACCTTCATTCCTCTCTAGAGCATATCTCCACCTCTCCAGGGTCTCCTTAACCTGATCCCTACTCTCACTACAGATCACAATGTCATCTGCAAACATCACAGTCCATGGGGCCTCCTGTCTGATCTCATCTGTCAACCTGTCCATCACCACTGCAAATAAGAAAGGGCTCAGAGCTGATCCTTGATGTAATCCCACCTCCACCTTAAACGTATCTGTCACTCCCACCGCAATTCTCATCAATGTCACACTACCCTTGTACATATCCTGTACCACTCTTACATACTTCTCTGCCACTCCCGACTTCCTCATACAATAAAACAACTCCACTCTAGGCACCCTGTCATATGCTTTCTCCAAGTCCACAAAGACACAATGCAACTCCTTCTGACCTTATCTGTATTTCTCCAACAACAATCGCAAAACAAACATTGCATCTGTAGTGCTCTTTCCTGGCATGAAACCATACTGCTGATCAGTAATCGTCACCTCCCTTCTTAACCTAGCTTCCACTACTCTTTCCCATAACTTCAAGCTGTGACTGATCAGTTTTATCCCTCTGTAGTTACTGCAGCTCTGCACATCACCCTTATTCTTAAAGATAGGTACCAAAACACTTTTTCTCCACTCCTCAGGCATCCTCTGACTTTCCAAAATTTCATTAAACAATCTAGTTAAAAATACCACTGCTATTTCTCCTAAGCACCTCCATGCTTCCACTGGTATGTCATCTGGGCCAACAGCCTTTCCATTCTTCATCCTCTTCACAGCTGTCCTTATGTCCTCCTTGCTAATCTGTTTCACTTCCTGATTCACTATCCCCACATCATCCAACCTTCTCTCTGTCATTCTTTTCATTCATCAACCCCTCAAAGTACTCTTTCCATCTACTCAACACACTCTCCTCTCTTGTGAGTACGTTTCCCTCGCTATCCTTTATCACCCTTACCTGTTGCACATCTTTCCCAGCTCTGTCCCTCTGTCTAGCCAATCGGTACAGGTCCTTTTCTCCCTCTTTACTGTCCAGTCTCTCATACAACTCTCCATATGCCTTATCCTTAGCCTTCGCCACCTCTCTCTTTGCCATGTGCCTCATCTCCTTATACTCATGTCTACTTTCTTCATCTCTTTGACAATCCCACTTCTTCTTTGCCAGCCTCTTCCTCTGTATACTCTCCTGTACTTCCTCATTCCACCACCAGGTCTCCTTGTCCTCCTTCCTCTGTCCAGATGTCACACCAAGCACCTTACTAGTTCTGCTGTAGTTACCCAGCTATTCGGTAACTCTCCACTGCCTCCCAGTGCCTGTCTTAACTCTTCTCTGAACTCCACCTCACAATCACCCTTTTTAACTTCCACCATTTAATCCTTGGCACTGCTTTCACACTCCTCCTCTTGATCACCAACATCATCCTACAGACTACCATTCTATGCTGCTTAACTACACTTTCCCCTGCCATCACTTTACAGTCTCCAATCTCCTTCAGACTGGCCCTCCTACATAGGATATAATCTACCTGTGTGCATCTTCCTCCACTCTTGTACGTCACCCATTTTGTTTCATTGCTTACTGGAAAAAATGTTCAAAACTATAAAACACACTCTCTAAGTGGTGCTGTATTAACAAGGGATATAATTCAATTATTATATATCATAATTAATACAATCAGGAAGATTAATCCAAAGCAGTTATGCATGGTTCTGAAATATGTGCAAAGGGCCTATGATTTGAAAGTAGTCCACAGGTAAACTTAACCTGCCACTGGCCAGATGCATTTTCTTTGAATGTGGGTTTCAATGCTGTTTCAGTGAATGCGAGTTTCAAAGGTAGAGAAGTTTTAATGCTAAGTCTGTTTTCATTGTAAGACTATTGCTTTGCTTAAGTTTAGCAAATGCCTATCAGTGTTTGTGCTATAAAATAGGAAGTTACTAGGCTATTGGCCCTGAGGCCCTAAAATTTGAAATAAAAGTTGTAAATTAAAACCAAATATCTGTAATCATTGTAGAAGTAAAGCATAAAACAGTATGCACACCGAGAGTTTTGAACAGTGTTTATGGCAACTGGGGAGAAATAGCCAAGTAATGGGATACTGAAATGGCTGTGTCTTGGGCGGGGGGTGAAGGGGCGGGGTTGGGGCTGGGGCGGTGCTCTGGGTTTGCACCCCCCTGCAAAAAAATCCTGCGGGCTCCCTTGTAGTGTGTGTATTTTTGTTTGAGGGTTTTCAATAAAACAAAATGTTCTGCAAGATGTGAAACAGGCACAAACGGAGATGATAAGAAACAAATGTATAAAAGATTAACCTGCCAACCAGAGCATGCATGAAAAAAAAAAAAGCTGGAACTAGACATTACACAAAAAAAAAGGTGGGAATAATAATCTCTCAGAATATAATTCTTTTTATAATGCCTTTAATCGTTGAATGGTCTCACAGATAAATACAAAAATGAAAGAGTAGTGAACTATATTAAAAAATGTAGCATGCAAATAGCTGTGCTACAGAAGACAGTCTTGGAAAGAGCTAAACATATGAATTTTATAAAGAAAGGTTTTCAGGATAGTTATTCAGCAGAATACCTGGGGCAAAGGAAGACAGACGTACTTATATTAATTGCAGTAATAAAAGAGGATAAAAAAAAATAATAACAGTAGATTTGTAGTAGTAAACTCTACTGGCAAGGGAGGAGGATTGCACTGGTATGTATTTATATTCCACTGAAAACTGCTTCAGCAAGGAATATTACTTATAGGTGGAATTTGATTTGCAACAGTGAAGATGTGTCTTGAGGCCCAGAAGGGAAAATATAACAAAGGACGGTAGATTTTTAAAGACATTTATGAAAATTGCATTGAAGATGTCAATTCAGTACTAGGAGTTCGGAGTGAATTTACATATTATTCCCCAAGATACAAAAAGTGGGTTAGGATAGACAGAATTTACATTTCACATGAACATGTGCATTTAACTGAAGGTCTTGATACGCACCCAATAACTATTTCAGATCACGTGCCAATAATAACTAAAATAAAAAACACAGGCTAATGAAATAAAAATGAGACATTGGTGCTTTCCCAAGCATATGGTGGAAAAAGAGGAATTCAGGAAATGGGAAATGGAAATTATTCAGAAGCTATTAGAGATGACTGAAATTTCTTCTGAAAATATAGTTAGGAGTGGGATAAAATTAAAGTGGAATTTAAAAATATGGTGGAGATAAAAGAAAAGGAAATATGGTTAAGAAGTAACAAGAATTATTTAGAGGGACTGACAAATATTAAATTATTGCAAAATAGGGGGAATTTCAGAGAACAAGAGGAGGAGCAACTACAAAATGCTAAACAAAAAATAAGAGATTACCTCAATAATATGCATGAATTTAGAAGGATTGCTGTTTTTGATAACTCTAGAACACAAAAACGTTTAGCACAACGACTCAGGCAACAGAAAGTAGAAAGGGGTATCTCCAAGCTTAGGGAACCTTTAACAAGGAAGATAACAAGGAATCCTGTAGAAATATTAGAATTATTTTGAAAATTCTATAAAAGTCTGTATAAAGCACAGAAATATGGAAATCAAGAAAAGGTACAAATGGAAATGTTTATGGAAGAATTAAATATGCCAAGGTTATAGGTAGAGGAGGCTCAGTTACTGACAGAATAGGAGGAGAAAAGATAAAAAATGGTGATGTATAACCAATCTACAGGAAAGTCCCCAGGAATATATGGTATTCCAGTGGAAGTTTGTAAGCTAGGAGGGAAGAAACTGATAACAATCTGCAAGGTTTTGTTTAACAGTATTTTAAGAGGTGGAGAAGTACCAACATCCTGGAAGAAAGAAGTAGTAGCTTTAATACCTAAAGAGGGTAAAGATCCACCAGATCCAGATTCATACAGGCCCATTTCAATACTAAATCATGGTTATAAAGTGTTTATGTCTATAATGGCTAAAAGAATGGCAAAAGTGATGCTAAAAATTGACACATATGGATCAGTGTGGTTTTGTGGTGGGCAAGCAAATATTTGACAACATTAACAGAACAGTGATGATCCAGAGGGAAGCAGAATGTAAGAAAATGCCACTTTTGCTGGTAGATCTTGATGCAGAGAAAGCATTTGAAAGAGTAAGCTGGGACTTTATGAACAGAGCAATGGAAGAATTTGTATTCCCTTATTAAACTATAAGGTTGATTAGGAGGATATGCGAGGGATCGGAGGTAAAAATTAAAGTGGCTAAGAGCCTCTCTGATAACCTCTGCTTGGGCAAAGGAACCAGGAAGGGGTGTCCTCTCACCCCTTTGTTATTTGCATTATATTTAGAACCACTGACAAAGAAAATAAGGGACTCAGAAATTCAAGAATATAACTGGTATGGTAGTCAAAAATCTGGTTCTATCTCCAGATGACATTATTTTATACCTGAAAAAACCTGAAAGGGACATTACGGTGCTGTGGAACATATTGAGACAATTTCAGGCATTTTCAGGATACAAAATTAATGAAGCTAAAACAAAGGCAATAGCAGTAAATTATGTGCCCACATACGAATTGGTTCAGCAATATCCAAATTTATGGGGATATGATAAAAGGAAGTATTTAGGAGTATGGATTAAAAATAACAATGGTGTGGCAGCTAAGGATGTGTGGGAAGAGACTAAACTATAGATAATACAAAAATGGAGAAAATGGAAACTCTGTTATATGGATATTGATAGTAAGATACAAGCAGTTAAAATGTTTTTAGTCCCTTTAGTCTTATACACACATCAAGCATATTTTTATCAACCAGAGGAGAAGTTGTGGATAGCAATTTATAAACAGCTGAAGGATTTTATCTGGGAGGGAAAGACGGCAAAAATTAAGTGGGATAAGCTTCTTCTTCTAATAGAACAGGGCAGATTGGGATTGCCGGAGTTGAAAGGGTATTTCAGAGCAACACAGTTAAGGCTCCTATGCATAGCAAGCAGAAAAAGTACAGTTTTGTACCTACCATAAATGTAGATGTTCGAAGATCCACATTGCTGCAGTCCTTACATATGGGTAGTCCGCTGTCCTCGGTCGGCCCGAATACCAAAGTATAAGGCTGACGTCGGTCAAGGTGCTTAAAACTGACATCAGGACGTCAGGGTACAAAAGCGCATGACCGACGTCATATCCTCAGTCTTTTCTTGCCCCAGATGTCAGAAGACCCTAAAAAGAAAGGCCAAAACCAAAAGACAGCAAAAAAACAACCAATCACCCCTGCACTAATCCTATTTACAATATTTACAATATTCACAACCCAAACCACACAACCGCCTCTAACTACAGAGGGGAAGGAGGGATGGTAAATTGGACTGCAGCAATGTGGATCTTCGAACATCTACATTTATGGTAGGTACAAAACTGTACTATGTTCTTCATCTCACATTGCTGCAGTCCTTACATATGGGTAGAATCCCAAAGCAGAGGTAAGGGAGGATGGCAAAATTATAAAGCATTAGGAGCTGCCAAAATGCCCTGTAAAATTGCAGTGGCAAAACCAGCCCTAGATTTAGAGTAAAGTGGAAGGTGGTAATGCTTAGAGAAAGTATGCACTGAACTCCAAGTAGCTGCCTCCAAAATATCTTTAGTTGCCACCCCCCTTAAAAAAGCTGTAGAAGTGGCAGTAGCCCTAGTGGAATGAGGCCTAATCCCAGCTGGAATCTCCTTACCATGATGGGAATAACAGAAAGCAATACAAAACCCAATCCACTTAGAAATAGTTTGTTTTAAAACAGGCTTGCCCTGAGAACCCAAAGCAAATGAAACAAATAACTGCTGAGACTGCCTGAACCCTTTAGTTCTGCTCAAATAATATCGCAACTGCCTGTGTATATCCAAAGTGTGCAAAATCTTTTCCCTTTATTTTGGGGTTTGCATAAAAAGTAGGTAAATGAATAGTTTGGTTTAAAGCCACACTAGAAACCACTTTAGGCATAAAGGAAGGATTAGTACGTAAAGATACCCTATCCTTATGGAAAATTAAGAAAGGCTCAACCGCCATAAGGGCCTGTAATTCAGAAACCCTTCTCGCAGAGGTAATGGCCAACAAAAAAGCAGTCTTCCATGATAAATATTTCAACTCGGCAGTAGCTGCAGGCTCAAAAGGTTGTAGAGTGAGTTTCTCCAACACAAAATTGAGATCCCAAGCAGGAGTAGGAGCTCTACGTGGGGTCTTATATTCTTTGCCCTCTAAGGAATTGTTTAAACAAAGGATGAGAAAACAATGGTGGGTCACAGTCATAGTGAGCAGAAATTGCTGCAGCATGAACCTTAATAGAGGAGAAGGACAAACCTTTGTCCAGTAACTCAGTAAGATATTGAAGAGCCACACTTAAATTAGGCTTAGAAACATCAAATTCCTTTGCTGTACTCCAAAATAAAAATCTCCTCCATTTATCTGAGTACACTTTCCTTGTACTAGGCCTTCTGGCCTCCAAAATAACATTCAAAACTTGCTGTGGAAGCTGAGACCCTCCAGGGTTTAAAACAGAATATGCCAGGCTGTTAGATGTAGAGAGTGAAGTTTGACATTGAGTAAATGACTGTTCTCCTGAGACAGCAGGTGTGGAATCAAGGCAAAGGCCATGGAGGCTCCGTACCAGACTTCTCAGTAATGGGTACCAGTGCTGTCGAGGCCAATCTGGAGCTATTAAAATCATCTTTGGCTTATCCTGTCTGACCTTCAGGAGTACCTTTGGGAGGAGAGGCAGAGGTGGAAAGGCATACACATGAAGATTGCTCCAATTGAATGAGAGAGCATCCACTTTCCAAGCTGTGGGATGAAACCTTTTTGTGCAAAACTTTGGCAGCTGGTAGTTTAGTGGAGAAGCGAACAGATCTATGTCTGGAGTTCCCCATAACACTGTCAATTTCTGAAACACATGAGGATCCAATTTCCACTCCTGGGGATCCATAATTTGTCTGCTCAACACATCTGCTAAGGAGTTCTGTGCTCCCGGCAGAAACCTTGCCTGAAGATTTAGCTGTAAACTGAGAGCAGTCTCCCACAAAATCATTGCTTGTCTGCATAGAGGATAAGAATCGTTCCCCTTGCTTGTTGATGTACCACATGACAGTTGTGTTGTCTGTTAGAACCAACACCTGCCCTGGAAGAAGTAAATCCTTGAAAGCTATTAATGCAAATTGGACTGCTAACATCTCCTTCAAGTTGATATGTAGATGTTGAAGTCTGGCAGGCCACGTGTCTTGTACCCACTTTCCATTTAGATGAGCTCCACAAGCTATGTCTGAGGCATCTGTCGTTAGAATCTGACTCGCCTCTGGCCGGGTCACAGAGAGTCCCTTGTTTAGGTGACATTCCTGAGCCCACCACAAAAATTCCTTTTGAATGCAAGGTATTATCTGAATGACAGTGTCCATATCTTGGCAGTGCTGTGTCCATACATTTTTGAGATACCATTGTAGCTTCCTCATATGCAGTTTGGCATTGGGAAGCACCAGAATACAAGATGCCATGAACCCCAAGGCTTGAAGGACTGTCCTTGCAGTCAGCCTGGACTGATGAGACAATTGATGGAAGTAAAGAGAAAGATTCTTTTGTTTGTCCGGGGTCAAAAAGGCCATCTGGGATGCTGTATTCAGTCTCACACCAAGAAAGCACATGTCCTGAGAGGGTACTAGACTGGACTTTATTTCGTTCACAGAATACCCCAGGCATCTTAGCACTGCTATCACATACTGTAAATGATGAAGAAGTTCGTCCTTTCCTTGGGCCAGAATCAGGCAATCGTCCAAATAAGAATAGATCTGTATTCCTCTTAGCCTGAAGAAAGCTATCACTGGAGCCAGAACCTTCGTGAACACTCTGGGCGCAGTAGATAAGCCAAAGGGCAATGCAGAGAACTGATAATGAGAAGTCCCAGCCCGAAAACGCAGATACTTTCTGCAACTGAGCCTGATAGGAACATGAAGGTAAGCCTCCTTGAGATCCAGAGTCACCATCCAGTGATCTTTGCCCAGCAGAGGTAAAAGCTGTTGTAATGTCAACATTTTGAACTTGGGAATGTCCAGATATGTGTTGAGGATAGATAAATCCAAGATTGGTCTCCACGTGTTCCCTTTCTTTGGTACTAGGAACAGGCGAGAATAAAATCCTAGGCCCACTTCTGGCAGAGGGACCGGTTGTATGGCCCCTATTTGAAGTAGCAGAGAAATTTGTTTGTGAGCCTCTAGTCTTTGCTGAGGAGGAACGTCCGGCATGCCTTTGAAAGGAGGCAAGGTATGGAAATAAAACTTGTAACCTCGGTGTATGATATCCAATACCCATTTGTCTTGGGTAATCAAATTCCAATTTTCCTTGAAGAGTGCCAACCTTCCTCCCAAAGGAGCTGCCAGGCAAGAAGGATCTGGCAGCTGAAAAGGTAGGTCATTGGGCCTGTTTACGAAAGGACTGGCCCCTGCCCTCACCCGAAGATTGTGCAGGTGAACTCCCTGTTCTAGGTCTGAAAGAACTCTGAGCTCTGCCCCTACCACGTCTAGATCTACCCCTAGACTGAGAATCATAAGAAGGATACGTCCAACCCTTAGCAGACCAATTCCTACTAAACTTTGGAGGCTGTACTTGCAAAAAATCTTTAACAGCCTGCATGGACTTAGCCTTGTCTTCCATTTTCTTCAAGACTGACTCCACAGGTGAACCAAACAACACATCAGACTGTAAAGGAGCATCCAAAATCCTTGTCTTAACATGGTCAGATAAATTCTGATCCCTCAGCCATGCGTGCCTGCGAAGAACTGAACCAGTGGCAGCCACCCTAGACGAGGCCTGTACCGCATCAAAACCACATTGTAAAGAATGCTTACCCACCTGCTCTGAAACATGCACCAAATCTTGTAACTCCTTACACTCAATGCCTTCCGCCAGAGCATCCACCTTAGACTTCAATTGAGAAAGAAGATAGTTTTGATATTTCAACATATGAAACTGGCAATTCAAAGCCCTCATAGCTAGGGTAGAAGATGTATAGACTTTCTTTCCCCATCTATCCAAAGCTCTGGCCTCTTTATCTGGAGGAACCGGATTTTTACAACAGAGGCCTTGACACCCTTAGGTCCCTGACTAACAGTTTCTGGGTCCGCCCTAGGACTCTTATAAAGATATTTATGAGCCTCAGGCACCCTGTAATACCTATCCGGTTTAACAGGAGCAGGAGGCAGAGAATCAGGATTAAGTGAAGCCTCTGCAAACACATCTTCCACAACATCCAGAACAGGAGGTATAGCCAAGGGCCTATGCTGGGGCAAAAGCAAAAATTCCCTAAGCCTTTTCCTGGAATCAGAGAAGTCCTGACCTTCCAACTTAAAATGTTCCCTCATGGAATGAAGAGTCTCTGAAAAAGAAAAATCCTCTGGAGGAGAAGCAGAAGGAGTCGAATCATCTGCATCAGAATCAGAATAAGGAGAGTACTCCTGCAAGTCTTCAGCCGAAGACTCAGAAACATCCGGAGCCTGCTCAAAGCTCCCCAACTCTGGCTACACCCTAGGCCTCTTATCAGGAGGGGGCAAAGAACCTCTAATCAGAGTAATCAAATCTTCTGCCATTTTAAGCATGTGCTTCTTGGGCACAGACCCTGCTGCACTAGGAGAGACACCAACAGAAGCTAAACCTGGCCTGCCTCTGGGAGAAGCCTTGGAAACAGAAGGAGAGGGCCTAACCACCCAAGGAAGGGAGGGGAGTATAGTAACTTGGGAAGCCCCTTCAGCCTGACCTGCCTCCTGAGAGGCCACATCCTGCAATATCAAAGTCTCCCCCTGGGACTCCAGAGAAGCCTCCGTCGGAACCACCGGTTCCACTGACGCCTCTAAAGAACCGACGTCCGGAACGGATGACTCTTCTTGCCTGGGTTTAACTGCTTTGTCTTTGCGCTTCTTCGAAGAAGCGGGCGCCGGAGAATCCGACGGCATATTATAATTGCACCGCTTCCCGAAGACCAGCCTAGCACAATCTAACCTTCGCTTAATAGTGCGCTTATTGAACCTAGCACAAAAGCGACACCCAACAACGTCGTGCTCAGGCCCCAAACAAGGAATACACAAAGAATGATAATCCCTATGCGGTATCTGTTTCCCACAAGAAATACAGTTATTCACTTTTTCTGACATCCGGTAAAACACTGAGGCAAGAAAAAAACAAAATATTCCCCAACGGGGTACTTAGCCAACTTTGATTTGGTCTGAAACTCCGAACTCGAAAAATTTCAGAACGCCGAACGGCACTTGCAACGCTGCTTCTGCATCGGACCATGCGGCAAAAAAGACTGAGGATATGACGTCGGTCATGCGCTTTTGTACCCTGACGTCCTGATGTCAGTTTTAAGCGCCTTGACCGACGTCAGCCTTATACTTTGGTATTCGGGCCGACCGAGGACAGCGGACTACCCATATGTAAGGACTGCAGCAATGTGAGATGAAGAACATCTATAATTCAAAATGGAAAGAGATGATGTTGAAACACGGGGGAATCTTAAGTAACAGGGAGAGACTGATATTTTGGATGCAGACCTTGAGAACATCAATAATCATACAGAACAGCATACACATAAAGTAGCAGAAGGTTTTCTAAGAGCTAAGCCAACATGGGAAAGGATAAAAGAGATTCTGCCAATAGAGATGACTGCAATTAGGGATACAGATAATAGGCAAGAGGAGGAGGGAATTTACTAGAGACAACTGGCAAAAGAACCAAGGTATTGGAAGTAAATAATTAGAGAAGGAAAGGTAATAGAATGGGAAGACACCAAGAACTTATCTGGGCTGCAGGTTAGAGATTGCCTTTCATATCAAGGATTGATATCAAGAGTATAGGCAAAGAGAAAGAAATAGGGCATTCCTTAATAAACAGAGCATTCCTAAATCAAAGAACAGCACTGGCAGACTTTTTAATAGAATCTACAATAGAAATTGCCGTTAAGAAAAAAGAAGTTATGTCTTACCATAACGTTCCATCTGTGTTGATGATCTTCATCCAATTCATCACTGATGGGTTCGGTTCTGAGCTTTATACCAAAGATCGCGCCAGCCAAAAACTCTCAAGCTAAGATTTTACCCATAATCCCATTCTCCCTGTTACCTCAGATCAAGTTTGCCCTAGTAAGTAAAGCAGAGGTTGGCTCCGAGCAAAAGCCTTAGCCCATGAAATGGACCCAAAACATCCCCCATGAGCCTCTAGGAGGGGGAAGGAGGGTGGTACTTGAATGTATGAAGATCAACAACACAGATGGAACATTATGGTAAGACATAACTTCTTTATCTGATGTTGTTAATCTTCATTCCATTCATCACTGATGGGACAGAGTCCCCAGCTACCTTATATCCATGGGTGGACATAAGGAAGAACATTCCTGAGCACCATTGAACCAAAGGCCACCCT
>NC_056750.1:282297711-282449699 GCF_019279795.1 Protopterus annectens | reverse complement strand
TATATATATATATAAAATCTATGTAGCTCTTTCTCTCTTTTATCTCTCTCTCTCTCTCTGTATATATATATATATATATATATATATATATATGTAGGTGAGTGGCATAATGGTTAAGGTGTTTACCTTAGAAACACAGGATGCAGGGTTAGATTCTCACAGGGGGTAACTGGCTATGCTTAAAAAATATCCAGGAGGGTTGTTAGCCTAGTAATAATTTATGAATCTACATATATATATATATATATATATATATATATATATATATATATATGTATATATACATATATGTGTATATGTGTGTGTGTAAATATATATATATATATATATTTGTGTGTGTGTGTGTCTGTGTGAGGGTGCATATTTGTGTATATAATATGAGAGAGAGAGCTTGTTTAAGTATGTATGTACATGTGAATATGGGAACACTTAAAATAAGCAGAATTCCCAAATATTGAGATATATTGTGCTAACATAGTTCGTTCAATAAAACAGATGTTCAACAGGCGTGCGAGGTAGGCAATCCCTGGGGTTGGGCTGTATGCCCCTTCCCTAGGGATAGCATGATCTCAGAGTTAGTTTAATATAGGGGTTGTGGAGAGATGCAGAGGGGCTATCTCCTCAGAAGACAATATTTTATGTTTGCATGCTCTGAGGTTATGCTTGGAGCATGCATGATGATGACATGTCAATGTTATTTTACTTGATTTTACCATGTTGACATTAGTAACACTGATGTGGAGTTTGAAGTTTTTTCAGTACTATATATATATATATATATATATATATATATATATATATATATATATATATATATGTGTGTGTGTGTGAGGATGTGTGCATGTCAACTTAACTGACAAACAATATACAAACAGTCATAATACTGAATATACAGTGCTGATATGTCAAAATGCTGAAATGTTAAAAGTGTTGAAATAAAAATACCTACTCCTGTACATGTGTAGAGAGGTGAACTCATTCCCTAGAGAACCCATTTTAGCACTTGTTTCAGAGTTTGGCTGACAAGAGAGTGATGGCATTTGTTGAGTGTCTTTCTTGTGGAGCAGTGTGCTTATGTGGTACTTGTATGTATTTAGTAGGCATTTTAAGTTCAGCATTGTAAATGTTCAACATTTTGACATTTCAGGATTTTGCATTCAGTGTTACGACTTTCAGTGTACTACAATAGGTTGTCACATAGCTGTGTATGTATTTATATGTCTATATATATATATATATATATATATATATATATAGATGCATATGTATATATATATATATATATATATATATATATATACGTATGTATACTTGTGTGCATATATAAATTGTGCGTGGTGTGTGTATGTATGTATGTATATATATATATATATATATATATATATATATATATATATATATATATATACATATGCATCTATCCGTATATCTATATATCTATCTATATATATATATATATATATATATATATATACATACGTATCTGTATATATATATATATATATATATATATATATATATTTATATATCTGTAAATAATCTGTGTGTAATTATGCTGATTTATTTATATGTGCATATACATGCGTATATATATATATATATATATATATATATATATATATATATAGATGTTTGTGTGTCTAGGTGTGCTCATAGAGAGTTGGTCTGAGAGTAGGAATTTGGAGTTGGCGACATTTGGAGTGTTACCCGATTATAAAATGATTTCGATAGAGACCTACACATTGAGCAATATAATTACATTAATGATGTAGCTGAGACCGTAATCTGTAAAAGAATTTGTGTTGCAGTTAGGACACCTATTTTCTTTCTTTCTTTTTCCTGTTACATTTTGCTATTACACCTATTTTCTTTCTTTTTTTGTGTTACATTTTGCTGTTTACATAGTGATGGGGAAAATAATGAAGATGAACCCTAGAATTATTTTCCTTTCTCTTTTGTTTTCCTTCTGTGTACTGAAATACATATGCCTGCTATCACCCCCCCACATTCTGCCAAACAATTTTGGGATACTCCCGCTCAAGACCTACTACAGAAATATATTGTATAGTATGTCTGCTGAAAGCAATGATGTAATGACATTAGGTTTTCATTTTCATACTAACAACAAAACTTTGGAAACACTGCAGTTTATTTTTGCTATTTCCTGAGTTTGGTACTTTTTCTGAATACACATCAAGCAAGACAGAAACATTTTGTTTTGCATATTTTGGCTAATCAGTACTGTATTACCACTGCGTAATAGTTTATCTCATTAGTACTGTATTACATTTGCTTGAAAAAGTTGTAAGTTCTACTTTAGCGTTGTAGCCAGGAGTTCTTTGGCTAGAGCGTCTGTAGTCCCATGACCACCCCTCTCATTTCTGATGACTATAATGCTAGACTAACGGGTAGACTGAAATTAAGTGCATGTATTTATTCATTGATTTATTTATGATTTATATCTGTTACTTATTTTTGAAATATACTTCCTGCAAGCCTACAGAGCTCTTCCCTAAAGTCTTGATTTATTTATTTTTGACCCACCCATTGTGTGTATTTGGCTAACCATCTGCTGTTTCCAGCTTTTATTCTTTCTAACTTTAGTGTTCCTGGTACTACCCTCCCCAGGACTGGAATATTTTTGGTTGTGAGTAGGTTGAGAAGATTATGCTGAAACACACAGCAACATCCTACATGCCTAAACTGAGAGGAGCTGCAACTGTTAGACGCATCACAGCACATAAGGTCAAGTCAGTCCCCCAACCTGTAATCCTAAATTTTTAATGAGAATCTGTCTTGCAATCACAGCATGGGAATCAGTGAGGAGTCCCAAATTGCAGAGAGAAGTCCCACCCCTCCTGTGTAAAAACCGAGACTCTAATCAGTGCTAACACAACATAATAGCTCCTTAATTCATCCTAACCTAAAGACACTGAACCTCACAAACTGAATGATAGGCCTTTAATTTCTTTCAGGCACAATTACTCTGAGGATGTACTACAGGTTATGAAGAGACTAGGAAACCTGCAACAAGAGAATCCTACATTTCTAGGTAGAAATTATTATTTATATGGTGCCACTGATCACATATGATCACTTCTGTGTCTCTGCTCGACAGTGGCACAGGAAAATAACTTTCTTGGGTGGCGTAAGCCAGGGAACCTTGTTGGCTAGGCTTACGTAGGCCCTTGGCCGATAGCCTAGTACCTACCTATGAACCTATAACAACAGGATCTTTTTCAAGAAGGGATCCCATTCAAGAAAAAAAAAGAACAAATTCCATTCTTCCTAAAATATTTGTTTGAGCTGCTCACTTATGGTTTAACTTATACCTCTGTCAAAGTGCTATTACCAGCCATTTCACCCTGCCTACAAGTGGTTCCTCTTCTTTCTTCCAAGTATAAAGTCAGACATTTCCTAAAATACATCCTGCATGTCAGCTGATTCCTCCTTCTTGGGACCTGAATTCTTTTCTTGATAAATTAACACTACCACCATGTGAACCTACTTCTTTATCTTAGAAGTTGTGTTCTTGATAAACAGCCCTATTAGTGGCTTTACCATCTATCAACTTGGTTTCTGAGTTGCAAGCACTGTTGTGTACCCCCCTTTCTTTTTTTCATACAGACAGGCTGACCATCAGAACTAACCTAATTTTATGTCAAAAGTAGTACTCAAAATTGTTTTTTTAACCAATTTTTTCACATCCCAGTATTTAACCAGTCATTAAAGTAAGGGGAAATTAACCTTTCATTTGTTGGATGTCCACAGACAACTAAGATTTGATTGTTCATTTCTTTTGAGGAAGGAATCTCACAGCAGGCAGTGATTGTTTACTGTTCTTGAATTTAATTATGTTCTTATAAAAAATATGACTGTAGATAAAGGGACTTTAAGTACAGTGCATCTGTATTGCACTGTTTGACAGAGCAGCATATTGTATGAGTATCATGTAATTTTTGGTGGCATTACTGCATCTAATTGATGTGCTCTACTCACTTTTCAAACTTAGAGCAAACAGCCAGTTTTGGCTAGCTATGTGAGTTTTATCAAGAGCTTGTGGTCATTAAACTCAGTGAAGTTGGGGGATTTCTCACTTCTGGGAAGATAAACACTATTTGCTAGAACTTTAAGCTGTTTCCAGCCTTAATTTCTCATGGCATTTTATATTTCACTAGCAGTCAGCCATTTTTGTCTTTAAGACTCCTAGAAGCTGAAGCTGCCCTGAAGCTAAAACCAAGCAAGGTGTTTGTACTCCATTTTGCATCCACAGAAGTATGTTTAGGCTACTGTATTTGTTTTACAATTTAAATCAGTTTTGTTTTCTACCTGCACACTCTTTTCTTGTTGTGCTATAAAATGTTGTGACTTTTCAGCTTCTTGCACCTGCTGTATATTTGGCCTTGGCTTCTCCCACTTTCATCTCCTGTATATTTGGCCTTGGAAGCTCCACCTAGTCTCGTCTCCTCTGCTCATTTTAATGGGCATTGACAGATCAGAGGCCCTCCCCTTAGACTGTTAAATGTTGAGTTAGTCACTTAGTCCTCTTATCTTTCATTTTCTGAGTTTTATTACATATTTAAGTTGCACTTACAGTCACTTTCATTTTGCTACATTTATTTCTACATTTTCTGCCACTTCTCTTTTGTATCAAAAGTACAAGTTGTTTGTAACTTGTGTGGTCTGGTGCCTTAATCTTGTAGGTAGGCTTGCATCAGTGGGAGTATTGTGATTTTAGCGCATGATCTGTGTTCCAAACAGTTTTTCTTTATCAAAATTGATGTTAAAAGCATGCAGTCTGTGTCTTTTTTTACATATTTACAGTGCACTTAGTCACCTTCATTTTAATACATCTGTTTCTGCTTTTTCTGCCTTTTCCACATTGTTGCATAAAAAGTTACAGTTGTTTAAATTCTAGCCTGGTCTGGTACCTTAGCTTACTAGTTTAGATTTACAGTAGTGAGAGTATTGTGATTTGCTACATGATCTGTGTCCCTGAGCTCCATTGGCTCAATGTTCTTTCCTTTTTGATTGGCTTACTGAATTAGTTTGTCGCCTATGCAGCTGCTGTGGGACTCGCTTGTCAGCAGATAATGTGAGAAAGAGCCTTCTTTTTCTTTTTCATGTAAAAAGCCTGCCTAGCCAAACTTACTTCAGGACTCTAAACCCATAGCCACTGTGAACCATGCTGAGCATAAATAAGACACGCTAAGCCTCAGTAAGACATGCCAAGTGTAGTAGTCATACTCAACCCAAGAGAACAAAGGTACCTTCCCACAAGTAAGTAGACACCCCAGACTACTTACTCGGCAGGTACCATCACCTTGCACACAAGAGTCAAACCTTACTATCCAACCAAGCAGACACCAACCTCCCTGCTCCCAAAATCAGACCTGTCAGAACCATGGAATTTCTGTAGCCAGCTTGATTGCAATGGTTATCTTCAGAAAATATACAAATTGTCTCATGCTGTCTGAAAATTATCTGTTGCTCAAACAACTAAAGTGCAGTATGTGAGAAATCTATGTATATGTATGTATGTATATATACTTGTGTGTGTGTGTGTGTGTGTATAAAATGTCAATGGAGGCCAAAATCTCATGTACAGACAACATTGCTGTCAGGATCCTCAGCAGTTCCCCCAAAATGCACTTTCACACAGCCCACATAATACACACAGTCTGTCACATGCTGGGATTCAAAAGCTTAACTTGGTAAAACCACAAAGACCTCTGAAATGTAACAAAGGCATTAAGTACCCTCAGAAACACTCTGCATCTGCAAAGCTGACCACCTCACATAGCACTAGAGATCCCAGTGTCACAAATGTTGAGCCCATAAAGCAGGCATCTACCCAGCCAAATATTCTAGTCATAGATGACTGCATTGTAAGACAAACTGATGCACCACTCACCGGGCTGAGTAAGGAAAGAGTGACGGACAGTAGCTTATCTGGTGCCAGGATGTGTCAGATCACGCACATACTCAAGTCCATGAACAGCAAATATTATTATCAGTGGTTTCCTAAAGGATACCACTGCTCTGGAACAGACTTCCCATCCAGGTAAAGCAACGCTTTCTTCAAGTGCAGCTTACATCAATGGATGGAATAAGGATATTTCCTACAGGATTATCCCTGTGCTACTAATGGACAAAGGCAGCAGCTCCTAAGTGGCCTATCTTGCAGTCCTGTTGTACATGTGGGTGTAAACAACTTTTGAAAAGTACTTTCCTGACCTATATGAAGAGAGACATGAGGATGCTCTCGGCCTATGTGTTCTAGGCAGTTATGAGCCTAACATTGAGCATCATTCTACCTTCCCAAAGGATGATGCCAAGCATGAGCAAAAAATAACTGACTTCAATAATTGGCTTAGCTTTTGGTGACATGTGAAGGTAGTATAGTATTTGTCAGCCTGGGAGGGGGTATTATCGACAGGCCATGCTACTTTGCCAGGGATGGTATGTACCTCTCCCCTCTAGGTTTTCGAATATTGGCCAAATTGTTGTCTACCCCAGTAGTGCTCTTTTAGATAGTGCTAACCAGAAAAACCTATCAACATAGCAAAATAAGCTAATCAACATATAAAGGTGTTACTGATCAATGCTAGGAGCCTAAACAAGAAGCTCCACTCCCTGCAAGCCCTTTTCACCCTGGAAGACATAAACATAAGTGTAGTGACTGAGACATGGTTTAAATCAGCAGAAAATACTCCCGCTATGCAGGGCTATATTGTCTCACATTAAGACCAGGCAATGTGCTGGAAGACAAAATGTGGAGGTGTCTCGGTTTTCATCCAGAAGAGACTCGCCTCAAGGCTGGTAAAGCAACATGAGACCCTAGACGTTCATGTCCAACTCACCATCAGCAGTATTCCTTACCATTTTCTGGTTGGCTATAGAATGGCCTCTATGACCAAAGAATAACATAGCACCTGCTTACATGAACTGGAGTCACTCAGCATTAAACCCAATACCAATTTCCTGGACGACTTCAACTACTCAACTATAGACTGAGGAACTTATACCATTACTAGTGTGCAGGCCCGAAGATTCCTGGACATTAACACAAGCACTCTGGATCAGCTAGTCAGAGTACTCACTAGAGGAAACAACATTTTTGACCTTGTCCTCACAAATCTTGGGGAATTATGCTCCATCCCTTGTATAACACCCTCACTCATCAGGTCTGACCACAAAGCAGTCTACTTTTGAAGTAAAACAAAAACCTGAGCTCTCCATAAGGCAAACTTCTTACTTCTAAGTGATACCCTGGTATGTTTCAAATCCTCCCAACCCAGAAAACTCTACTGCTTATGTGGAAACATACACTGCTATCTTACATTAGCTTGTAAACAACTGCATAGAAATAGCTGCATGCAGTAGAAACAGGCACAGAACAAATCATAACTACAGTGTCAATAAGCTTTATAACTAAAGGAAGAGTATTGTAGCCAAAAAGTGCAACACTCGACATACTATAGAGTCCTTCATAGGAGTCTAATTAAATCCACCAATGCCAATTTTGAGGAAAAAATAGCCACCCAGGCCAAGGGCAATCACAAGGCCTTTGTCAGTTATGTCCATAATCTTAAAAGTGTTACGCAGCAGTGTGTTGACCTGATTGCGAACAACACTAACTGTACTGAAGCTGAAGATATAGCAAACCTGCTGGCTGATAAATTCATCTCCAACTTCACCCCAACCCTCAAATATCACCAAGGAATATCAGAAATCAGTGCACCCTCAGCTATCACACAGGACCAAGTCCTGGATGGTCCTTCATAAGTCAAGCATACTGCATCTGTTGGTCTTGACAATATCCCTGGATGTATAAATAGGCAGAGATCTCTCAGGGTAAGGTACCTGCTGTGTCCCCAAACGAAAAATGTCAATATCAAGGTGCAGGTACTCCACGACTATTGAAGCCAACCATCAACCAAAAAAGTAAAAAATCAATAAAAAATATATTCTACTTGAACAGCAAAAAACTTTATAACTTTAACAGCAAAAAACTTAAAAAAAACTAACAACCCATGGAATAAAGTTTTTTGCTGTTCAAGTAGAATATATTTTTTATTGATTTTTTACTTTTTTGGTTGATGGTTGGCTTCGATAGTCGTGGAGTACCTGCACCTTGATATTGACATCCCTGGATGTATCCTGAATAACGTGAAGCATGATTTATACATGACCCTAACAACATTATTCAGCCTCAGCCTCCAAACAGGCATATTACCAAGAGAATCAAGGGCAGCAGCAATCCTACCCCTGCACAAGGGAGGACCATTCACTCAACTAGCTAACTACAGACCCATAAGTCCAACCAGCCTCATATGTAGAGCCATGGAAAAACTTATGGAATTAATCAGTACGAACGTAGGAAACCTCCGAACACTGGACCCATCCCAGTTTGGTTTCATCAAAGGCAGTGGGACCTTTTCAGAAGCATACCAAAGCAATGGACAAAGGCAAGATGGTACACACCATCTTCCTAGACCTGGCTGAAGTTTTTGACACAAAAATCTACTCAGGCATTGTAGAAAAGCTTACTTAATTTAAGAGTAAACCTCTGTGTCGTCCACTGGATTGCCAACTGGCTCACAGATAGAACACAGGAAGTCAAGATAGGAGAAGATACCTCCAGAAAAAGACCAGTCACTGGTGAAGTCCAGCATGGCTCGGTACTAGGACCATTTTTGTTTGGCATCTACTACTTGGAAGTCCGTACAAATGTCAAGGGTCTTTGGCTGACCAAGTCTGTGGACAAATGTAAGCTGAGAACAGACACTGAATTTCCTAAAAGACTCAGCCATCCTCCAGGAAGGTTTGTCCAAAAAAAAAAAAAAAAACTACTGCAAGAATAATGGACTAAAGTTAAATATCAAAAAGTACATTATTGCATCCTTTGTAAAACCAGCTGCCTTGGAAATCTACCACATTACCTTATTGACTCTTAGGGGTATATTGTCAATTAGTGATTTGGGAACCCATGTAGACAGTGATCTAGCATTCAACCAGTATGTGTTTACTGTTGTGAAGAAGTTATTCTATATTGCTCAACTTATAAGGAAAAAGATAGTGTCTTGATCCAGTGATGTCATTGTCCCATTGTACTCAGCCCTCCTCAGGTGTATCATTGAGTGTAAAATCCCCTTTGGTACGTACCTGTTTAGACATGTGCAACAACTGCTGTGCCCATAGAAGTTCTTCCTAAGAGAATACAGGAACTTAATCACATGACCTACATGGGTTGCCTCAAGGCTCTTTTGCTGTAATTGGTGTTTTATAGACTATTAAGAGGTGATCTGTGCCTGGCCTATAAGGCATCCTCTGATCCAGTACTAATGGACCCATTGCACATCTGCTAGTCAGTTGATATCAGAAATACCTGATCCAGAGACCTTAATGTTTTCTGCAACATAAACAGAAGAGTTTGGATGAATAAGTACATATCCCAAATTATACCACTGTTCTGGAACAGACTTTCCATTCAGGTAGAGCAAAGCTCATTCCTGTCCCTCTTTCAAATGCAACTTAGATCAGTGGAAGGAATAAGGATACTTACCCTAGGACTGCCCCTTGTGATACTAATGGACAAAGGCAGCTCCTAAATGCCTTATCCTGCAGTAGGATAACCTTTCAGTGTTCAGCGGTATGACCCCAGAAACATTCTTTCACAGATGGAAATTATAGAAATAAAAATCATGGTAAGGGCATTTTAAATGGCTAGTGGGATAACACGGCTAGGCTTAAAATAACTTTTTAGGAGAGTTTATCTGCTATTCAACAATGAACCTATAAACCTGTGCTATGTACTGAACATAAAAGACTGGGACCAATGGGATGATCTGAAGGGGCCTGAATGTAGTAATAGTGAACAGACAGGGTGACAGACAAAATGGAGAGTGTTTTTGTGTGTTGTGCAAGTAAGTCCCTAGCAACCCCTCAGCCCCAAGCTAAAAGTAGCTATTGGCTTCCAAAATTCAAGCAGCTGCTCTGTGGCTGCACTGGGAAAATTAGAAGAACAAAGAAAATGCTGAAGACAATATTTTATTCTGAAGCTCATTTGTTGTAACATCCTTTGCAAAAAGGACAAGCCAGGATTAGCAAGGCATGTGTAGTAAACATGACTGTGTTTCACCCAATATTTCACATGAATCCATGTCCCAAAGCAAGAAGACTATGACATAAGCTGGAGATTGGGAGCTAGTATGGAGCATGACTTGTTGATTTTGCCAGTCTTCCCAAATTTCTTAAATATGAACTGTAAAGAAGCAGCTAGTTGACATTAAACAGTGCTAGGCAAGGAGATGATGACCTGTCGAGAATATTTTCACCTCTTAAATACTGAGGTAGAATTTAGTTTTTATTTTGTTTGGTACTTAGATGACTAAGATAGCATGAGGACAATTAACTGCGGGTAGATATGAGTCCCCCTGAATGACCTTTCTAAACAGTTGGATGCCCCTAGTGGTGTACAGTTACAATTCCACACCATGGGCATTAGGGAATCCCAGCTATGAAAGAGTGTTTTTTGTGTGTGTGTGCTTCATAGGTTCATAGGTAGTACTAGGCTACCTGCCCTTGTGGGCCATTTTAAGCCTGGCCAGCTTCTCTTTTTGTGCTTGAAATAACCTATCCCATTTGGTTACAGATTGATCTTACCAATCCCGTGATTGATAACTCTAATGAGAATAACTGAGATCATACCATAGATAATTTGAGAGAACCCATTCATGGAGTAAAGCATTTAGGAACTGCCTTTGTCCATTTAGTAGTACGTGGACAGTCCTGGGTAAATTTTGTGTTTCCCATCCATAGGTCTAAGTTGCACTTGAAAATGGACAGGGATGATCTTCGTTTTATATCAGTCTGTTCTACAGCAGTGGTATCCTCTGCGAGATACACCTGCCCATCCAAACTGTTTTGTTGATATTGCAGAAGAGGTTTGCATCCCTAGAACAAGTATTTTTACCATTTGACTTGCTGATGTTTAGTAAATCCATCAGTAATGAGCCAGAGGATGCCTTATATGCCAGACATGGGTCACCTCTTAGCAGTCTGTAGGATACCAAGTATAGTGACAGGGCTTTGAGTTGGTCTATTTAGGACATGTTGTTTAGGCCTTGTATCCTTTTAGTAAGATATCTGCGTGGGCATTCTAGTTGTTGCATATGTCTGGACAGATACATGACAAAGGGAGTATTATAGTCAATGACTGAACGATTGATTCAAGTGAACCATTAACCTGCTTTGGTTTTTGTCTCTATCATTTCTTTCTCAGGCCTTGATCTTTGGCAGTTATAAGAAACCTTTAACTAAGGGATTACAAATTATAACTTACTTTTTAATGAACTGTCTGAAAACATTCTGTATTTTATATAACCAGTTTATCAAACAAACTGTGGTTTGAGAGACTTCCTGATACATTTAGAACCAGGCGACTAATCCACACAGTTCAGGCGCAAAAAAAATAAAATAAAAAAAGAGTGAGAAAGTAACCAAAAATGGACTTAGATTTAAGTATATCTAGCATATCTAACTTAAACATGTTCATTTCCTTTTTGCATTATTTACACGTCTAAAAGGTCTACAAAGAAAAAAAATGCACTCTGACTTGAAACTGTCTTGCACTCATGTATCTTCTCTAGGCATTAATAATGTCATAATTCTGGTAAAGGAGCAATATGTGAAACTCATACAATTTCTGGAATGTTTTCATGAGCAAAACTCTTACTTGCATTCAAGGTAGCCAGATTATACACTTTTACACATGTAAAGCGTTGATAAGAGGTGCTGCTTATTGTATATAAAGTACTCTCCAGCTACTTAACTATGGTAATATCAGAACGCTCACAAATTGCCATCAAATTTTACCAGAAAGTTTAGCTAATATATGTAGTATAATATAGGAAATTCTCCTGTAAAATAATAATGTTTTCATCTAAAGTTTTTACTATAAAACTATTGTGTCATAATCTATTTAACAAATAATATGACTACTGAGTTTTTCATCACATTTTCTCCAACTCATGTTAGTTTTTCATTGCACTCTACTATGAAACGTATGTTCTGTTTTTGTTATTATAACACGTTTTCACTGCTGTGTTTTGTAGTGTTACTTAATACTTTATGATTTAAAATATCTGTAATTGATTTTTGATTGTGATTGTGCAGTGTTTCTCCACGGGCCTCTGAAAATGGGCACTTTTTGACCCAGTCGGACTTTCCCAGTAAACAAATGTCAGATAAATAAATAAGATTTTTGTACACTATATAATCTCCCTCTCATTATAAAAGTAATTTTAATTTCTAATAGTCCAGCAAGTTTTAATGCCCCTATCTTCATATGTGTGAACTAATTGCTAATCTCCAGTAAGGTTTCATTGTCATTTTGTTTGTAGCTGTAGTGATTCAAAAAGTTATTAATAAAATGAAGTAAGACGTTGCACTCTGTTTTTGTGTAGGCAGTGTACTCAACACATGGAGTGCATATCTGAATCACTCCCTGATGTATGTAGTCAACTTGTAAAACAAAATCCATTTAACTACTTTCTAGTTCCAGTGGGGTAACCCATGGGAATCTTGGTATACTCCTGTAGTGCTGCAGCTGGCAGTACTACAGTCCCTTACCTGGTAATTTGATGAGCAATGGACACAGCTGAGCAGAGTGTAGTGCTATGAAAAAAAAAAACTTGCATGGTAGGTCACACCCTACCAGCAACATTTTCACAATCAAATCTTTTACTTTTTCACTCCCACAGAGTGATGCTGGCTTGCTCATGCCAATGAGAACTCACACAGCACCAGACCTTGTTAGTACAGTAACCTGGAATATTGACCCCCAGTCCACTGTTATGCCTAGGGAGTGAAATTGTTTTTTGAATCACTGTTGTTTGTGATGGTAGAACATAGTACAGTGGTGCCATGTAGTTTAGGTAGGTATTTGAAACTATTTAGGAAAGCACAGCATACTGTACAAAGCTGCATCTCACTCTTGTATTGTGTGATGGTGTCAAGCTACTCAGAGCTTTCACACATCACCAGCACAGTAGTACCTGGTACACAGTGGTGTGCTCTGTGTTCCCGTGTATCAGTCAAGAAACCTGGGATGGCATTGGTACACCACCATTACCTGCACTGATCCATGAATGGGGCAGTCCATGGCAGCATACAAGACATAGTGTGCAGCTCAAGACACCAGATGTGTGCATATAATTCATATATTTTTGTTTGTTTTTTGGAATATCTGTATACAATATATGAATTTCCCCAGAAAGGAATAATTGATTTTGGATTCTATTATGAGGCAACATATAGTGGAGTGGTGTCATGGAGTGATCACCACAAGGAAATGTACTGTTAGCACTATCCCTTTAGACAAATTGCACCTTCTTTGCCTTGGGTCAGGAGGTTCTGTCTCCTTCTTGCAGGATCCAAATTAAGATTTCAAACAGCCCTTCCCCAGCAGAGTTGCATAGCTTTTTAGAAAGTTCCATCTATGTGAGGTAGTGCATTAACTGGCAGAAAGCAGATGAATCAGCTCTGCTAATTTCAGTGTGTGTGTGTGTGTGTGTGTGTGTGTGTGTGTGTGTGTGTGTGTGTGTGTGTGTGTGTGTGTGTGTGTCTGGCTGCTACTGCAAACAGTTATACTGACTTTTCCCTAGGAAAAAACAGTTATACAGGTCTCTACCTTTTTTACAGTGTACTGCATCTTTACAGTAAAATATTTACATGTTTTATATAGTTTTTCATATTTTACAGCTTTGCTGCATCTTCACTGAAAAAAGTTGCAGGATTTATACATTTTTTGCATAATTTTATACCCCATCCAACCCATTGTTAGCAGCAGCACCATATGTCATCCCATCAGGGCCTTTCTGCAGCCTTACATTATGTCCAGGCAGTGAGGATTAGCACTGGATACTAATAACTGCCCCCACTAGTTGTTATAGATTTTTCAAGTTTATGCTTATTGGAGCTTACTGGTGAAGTTTTGTGGACCATAACTGAGATGCTAAGAATAGCAAAACTGATAAGTACAGGACTGCAGTATGTGAGAGAATTATTACTTTTGTGAAGTACATTTATCTATGAGTTAGCATATATGTGTGTGTGTAGTATACAGCCACTGGGGCCTTTATAAATATGGCCATGTACCGTGACACACAAGTTTTAGGTTTTAGGCATTTGTATATCAGGAGATTTTTGATTATGACATGATTTACTGGCTGCCACTGTTCATGAGAGACATAGGCACCAAACCAGGGGTGAATTTCTGATTTCCCATCCAGTGGTCCAAGTTACGCTTAAACAGGGTTAGGGAGGGTTTTTCTTTCACTTGGATGGGGAGCCTATTCCAGAGAGAGGGAATTCTCCAAGAACCATATCTCTGTCTCCCACATGTCATATTTATGTCACAAGCAAAATTGAGGTCTTTGGATTTAGTATTTCTGAAGACTTTTGTTTTGTAGATGTGCAAAATGTTCATAACAGAGGGGTCCAAGGATGCCATGTAAGCAAGACATAACTCACTTCTCAGTAGGCGTCTGGTTTGAGGCGATACTTAGGTCATTGTGTTTATGTCCTGTATCCTTTTTGTAAGGAACATTTGTGTACGTTCCAGTTGCATGTGTCTGGTCAGGGAGATACCAAAGGGGTCATTTTACTATATGATGGGTCTGATAAGGGCTGAGTACAGTGGTGTGATGAATTACCTGGATCTAGATGCCATGCCCTTACTTATAAGTTGAGCAACATAAAAGGATTTTCTTACTACCTTGGACAATGTTGATTGAGGGTAAGTTACTATCTAAATGAGTTCCCAGATCTCTGACTAGTGAGTGAACTCTTAGTAGTGTTTTATCAATGACCTAGTTTCCCAGGCCAGGAGTGTTTTATTGATGACCTAGTTTCCCGGGGTGGGCGACTTCCCAAAAGGTACTGTAATGCATTTCTTGGCATTGAGTTTCAAGCCATTGTTTTGGCATCAGTCATCTGTGTTAAACCTTCCTGTAGGGTGTTTGAATCTTGGGGAAATTATATATCTGCTCCCAGTTTGCAGTCATCTGATATTAACCTTGACTTTTGAGAAGTAGATACAAAAGAGGGGCAGGCCCATCATAAAGCCCTGAGTACTCCACTGGTGATCAGCCTTTTTGTGGAGATGGTCTTACCTATCCTAGCTTCCTGGGTCCTATCCATGAGACAGCTGGCTATCCATCACATTATATAGGGGTTGATGCCCAATTTCGTAAGTTTAACAATGCCCGAGTGAGGTATTGTATCCAATGTTTTAGCCAGATCAAGGTAGGCGGTATGCACCATTTACCCTCAAACATTGCCTTGGTGACTTTTTTTTCAAAGAAGTGTATCTCATTCATTTAGCATGACCTTCCTTTGTCAAAGCCAAACCGGGATGGATCTAGTGTCTGGTGGTCTCTAGTGTGTTTGCTGATCATTTCCATGATAATTCTTTCCATGGTTTTGCAAATAACAGTAGTCAGATTAATGGGTCTGTAGTTTCCAGGATCTGTTGATGGCCTGCACTCATGAAGAAGGATGACCTTTGCAGTCCTCCATTCTTCTGGCATACAGCCCATTTTGAGAATGTAGTTAAATAGTGACTTGTGTCCCAGATAAGTCATATTTAATACTACTAAGGAGATATCCCAGGATACAGTTGGGGCCCATTGAGTCTGTGTTCTTGGCCTTACCAAGCACAGCTAGGACATGCTCTTTATTTATAGTTGGAGAGATTGTTTGACAGTATTTTTTGTGGGGTGGCTGTGGGTGAGTAGGGGTTAAAGTTAGAACTGAATTTGTCAGCCGACAGATTTGCTGTATCACCCGGCTTAGTGAATGTGGCACAATTAACCCCCAGATCAGCACACTGCTGTGTGCTACTTTTGAGGTCTCTGACATAGCTGAATAAGGCCTTACGATTGTCTTTTGCTTGGGAGACTATTTTGATCTCCTAATTGGCTTTTTTGTACTTAATTAACCCTTTTAGTTGCCCATTTAGTTTGATGAGAGAGTTCTTATCTTTGTGAGTTACATTTATTGATTTTAGCTATGATTTTTTTTCTTTTGTTGTATACCCTGTTTAATTTGGGATGCCACCAGGGCGGTCTGTTTTTTGAGTTAGTTTTGGGCTTATTTCTGTTAGGTATAGGAGCCTTTATGCAGCTGTTGACATGGTTGTACGGGGTTTCTGTGAACAATTCTACACAGGCTGCTGTGTTCCCTGAGTTTGGAGGGGCACTGAATTTTGACAAGCTATTACTTAATAAAAGGTAGTTTGCCTTTGAATAGTTTTTAACTGTTACTGGGTTTACTGTGATTACCAGGTTGATTTTGATTTTGAAGGAGACAGCTTTATGGTTGGATCTTACCAGGGAGGAAGTGACATTGGGGGATGTGCATTGTTCTCTTATATTTGTGAGTATGAGGTCCATTATGTTGGAGCCTGTAGTGGGGGTATACACTAACTAGTCAAGTGTGTTTGTATTTCTGAAGTTCAGGGATATCTGCGCCTGTAGACTTGAGACCATGTAGATTCCAAGTTTATAGAGGGGTATTTAAAGTCCCTCATAAGAAGGGTGTTCATTTGGATAGTAAGTGTCTCCAGTAGCTCTAAATATGCGTTGATATTTTTGGGGCATATAGAGTAACCTGTACCTAGCTAGGATATGGTGCAGGATTTTGTCTATGGCGATCTGCATGTGGATAAACTCTGGCTCGTCATCCTGTTTAACCAACCTGGAGGTATGCTTGTTATTGATATATATTGAGACCCCTTTCACATTTAGCCACTGTCTGTGCAGGTATTGGTCTAAAAGTGTGGAAGACACTGAAACCTTGCACTGCTGGGGTACTTTCTTTGGTTTTAAACAATGTCTGAGTAGCCACACAGACATCTATATTCTCGAGGGTGAGGAGGGCTTGGAAGGAATGTAGTCTTTGTTTAGGCTCCTGTCATTAAGCAGTAACACCTTGTAGTTCAGTTGAGTTGATTTTGCTATGTCAGTCATGTCATCCCATGCTGACAGATATTGGATCCTCTTAGAATGACAGTGGAAATTTTGCCACTTGCCGCATTTAGATGTGCCCTTTCTCTTGGTTACTATCATCTTTCTGTTTAACCTAGTCTGTTCTATAATGCAGCAAGTGTACATACAGTAGTTTTGTAAGCAATGAAAAAATGTTTGTTCATCCCTTTAAAGGTAAAAAATATACACTAACAGCGTATGATAACTGTGATACAAAAAATGTAGTATATTTAACTAGATGTTTTTTGTGTCAAGCATATTATGTGGGGAAAACAAACCGGAAGTTCAAAGAGAGAATAGGAAATAAGTTATCAGAAATAGAGAGACATATTAACTAATGCCTTACATAATCACAAGAAAGAAAGAGGTGCTGAACATAATTAAAAATTTTCTGTTTTAAAGTGTTTGAATGAAACAATACACGGAGGTAGTGTAAAAGAACATTTTATTGGATACTGTGCCTTGGAGCACATATAGCCCCAGGGCTTCATGGTAGTGTCTCACTTAAACCAGTGTTGAGGGAACTTCAGAAAAAGGTTTAATTAATGATTGTCATGTGACTATCATAAGATTTTAATTCAACATGTGCTGCTTTATCGCATTCATTGTTCTGCCTGAAGAAGCCCAGCAGGGCGAAAGTTTTTACTAGCATGTTTTATTGTTTTTTAATTTAATAAATGTAACTCCGAAAGCTGCTTATGGTTCCAGTGGCTATTTGTTTTGCTTGCTTAATTCAAATGCTCTGGAACAGCTAGTCTGCACTCCCACAAGTGGCTCAAATGTCCTAGACATAATTCTCACCAACATGGGGAGTCAATGTACTTCCCCTGTGTAATGCCTTCCCATTCCCTGGTAAGTTCGGACCATAAAACTGTCTCATTCAAAGTAACTATTGGACCTGACACCTCCACAGGAACAAAACGACTGAAGAACTTTTCCAAAGTTAACTTCAGACTACTAAGCGATGGTATAAAAAGTTTTATAACCCCTGCATTCACAGGCAACAATGACTCCTATGCAGAGGTATACTCATGCTCTGTACAAAGACTTAAGCAACTGTATAAACTCGGCTGTACCTGACCAGATTAAAAGCCAGGTCCTCCCGAAAAAACAAGCCACCCAGGTGGACCTCAAATATAAACAGGTTATATAACAAGAGGAAGAAACTGATGTCTAAGAATAAGAGGAAACTGACTCAGCAGAGGAAGAATTCCCTCCTCAGCTTTATAAGCAAATCAGAAATCTCGTGAAATCCTCTAAAGCTAAGTATGAAGCTAAAATACTGTCCCTAGCTAAGGATAATCCATAAGGCATTCTTTAATTACGTTCAAAACCTTAAAGGGAATGCTTAGCTTTGTACAGAACTGGTACTGGATGGTACCAGTCATACTGCACTGGAGGAAATCGCCAACCTGCTAGCTGACAGATTTGGTGCAAACTCCCCCCCCCCCCCCCCCCGGGCCCCATCAGCCATACCAAACACCAGTTCTCTGCCTAGTGTCTCTAGAGATCAGGTGTAGTCTGCGCCGTCAGAGGCCAAAAACATAACCTCATTGGGACCGTATAACATCCCAGGATGCTTATTAAGCAGTCTAAAACAGGACCTAGCAGACCCACATAGTGCTTTCTTTAACCATAGCCTGAGAACTGACTTTGTTCCAGAGGAGTGGAGAACAGCCACAATAATCTCCTTGCACAAAAGGGAGCCATCAACAGACCCTGGAAACTGTAGACCCATAAGTCTAACCGCATCTCCTTTACATGATTGATTTTTCACTTACCTGAAACTTAAGTAACGAGACAACTTTGCGGAAAACTTACTTTCAAGAACACTTGATCACCATAATTTTACAACACGAAGGGAAACACTTGGCCACCATGGCAAACTTTGCCTTTTTCCCCACTGCAGTTTGATCTCAGAGTTGGAATATTTAGTTAGGGGGGCTGTGGGGAGTAAAGCCCCCCACTTGGGTGGGTTTAATTTGCTTTGCTTTTTTTAATTTGTCATGGTGGCCAGTTGATTCCTTTCCCTAAGTAAAATTGCTGTGAACCGAGTGTTGGTTAAAGTAAGTTTTTGGTGAAGTCATCTCTTCCTTTTAAGTTTTGGGTAAGTGAAAATTCAATTATGTGAAATAGATCCATCTGACCAGTCTCATCTGCAAGGCCATGGAAAGAATCATCATTGACCTTATCAACAAGGACGTAGGCGACCTTCAAACTCTAGACCCAACCCATTTGACTTCATTAAGGGTAGATCATTCTTGTTAAACCTGATGGCCTTCTTTGAGAAAGTCACCAAAGCCCTGGATGAAGGTAAGACAGTGCATACCACCTGGCTTGACCTGGCCAAGGCTTTTGACACAGTCCCCCACTCGGGTATTATTGAAAAACTCTCTGTTAGGGATTAACCCTTATGTCACTAAATGAGTAGCCAATTGGCTTACCAGCAGAACACATACTGTCAAAGTTGGTGACTCCACCTCTACCAGTTAGACCTATCACCAGTGGCGTATCACAAGGTTCTGTGCTGGGTACTTTACTGTTCGGAATCTACTTCTCAGAAGTCCAGGCTAAGTCAGATGGCCTTTGGCTTACCAAATTTGCTAATGATTGCAAATTGGGTGTAATCACTGAGTCCCCCAATGATGTTAACATACTAGAGAAAAGGCTAACACAGACAATTGACTGATGCCAAAGCCACTGTCTAAAACTAAACACAAAAAGTAAATTATTATTCCCTTTGGCAAAGTAGAATTCCTTGCTAACTACAGTACTGACAACACCCCCCCCTAAGCTCATACCCAGTGGTGCGAGACCTAGGAACATACAGTACATTGTGTGAAAGGTATGTGCTTGAAGAATAAACTACAATGGAAAGAAGCACTGTTTATTTTAAAATTTGACACTCTACACCCTAAGGGGTTAAATAGAGAGCTTGATTGGAAATGGCTGCTGTAATTAAGTGTTTTTTTAATTGTTTTATTAGAATAGTTTTTTACTATATAAAGGAATGAGAAATGAGTTTTGTTATACTCTGTTAAAAGGCTTATGCCGAGGCGCTGGAGAACATCAATTGTTGGTACTATAAAATAAATTCTTTGGATATACTGGCTGAGTCGTTTCCTGGACTATTTTTCCTTCTTGGTGGTTTAATATGGGTAGATAGCAGTCTGAACTTTGACTACCAAGTTTCCTCTGTTGTAAGGAAAGCATTCTATGTTGCATACATCATAAGTAAGGGCATTCCATCCAGGTCTAAGGATGATATAGCCCCACTCTACTCAACCGTCATCAGACCACTAGTATAGTACAATGCTCCCTTTTGCATGTATTTCAACAGATACCTACAGCAGCTGGAGAGACCACAGAAGTTCCTCACCAAGAAAATACAGGGCCGCCAAACCATGATGTATGTGGATAGACTAAAAACCCTGTTACTGTACTCTGTATCATACTGCTGCTGATCAGAGATTTGTGCCTGGCCCACAGGGCAGTCTCCGACCTTGCCCTGATGGATATACTTCACATTCACAGATATAAAGGCACAAGAGTCACTTGCTCTAGGGATCTTAACCTAGCCTGTGACATTAGCAGAACATGCTGGAGAGATAAATACGTCTCCCAGAGATTGCTGCTTCTCTGGAACAAACTTCCAGTTCATGTGAAGCAGAGCTCTTCATTGACCTTGTTCAAGTGCAACTTGGACAGATGGATGAGAGACCGCAAATTCGCCACAGGGGTGGCACCCATGTCCCTCATGGTCAGGGGGAGTCAGTGTTGACCATAGACTAACTCTGCAAAATATGTTCATTTAATAAGGACAGATGAGGCAACTTGGATTAAAATGGCTAGGCTTGTAAGGGCTCTAGGGCCACTAGTCTAGAAACCTCCTATGAACCTATTTCAGTAGGGAGCCCTAATAACCGACTGCTGTGATTAAAAAAATGAAAAGTTGGTTGGTGTATAGGTGAACGAATATCTATATGCCCACAGTGCACAGTGTAGAGAATTAGTAATTATAACTACTATACTAATATATACACAAATATGTATACCTTCTGTGGTGTAGTTAACATGAAACATCTGTGCAGGAAACATTCTTATACAGAAGATGTTTGACTGTATACAGGTAATATTTAAAGTACTTGCATACGACAGCACAGCATTTACATTAAGATTATATTCTTTCCCACTTTTTCTGTTAAGTCCTCCTCAGATCCTTTGAAAATATTAACACCTGTGTTACTGTGCACTCCTGATATTCCCTAATGGACCAGTCTTTCATTTATTTAGGCTTTATTTGATGCAAAGCTATAAAGGTATGAGGAGGATTCTTTTAGTCTTGATCTGTTGATACGTCGTTCAAAGCCATTCATTACCCCTATCTTTGACTGTGGGTATGGGTGGACTGGTAGCCATTGACCAATGACCTTTACTATTGAATGGGAGTGCTTAGAGATGCAAGGATAGCTTGGTAGCCAAGGATTACATTAATTTTTCTAAGCAGTTGGAGGAGAAGAACCCTAGTACTGCAGAAGAAAGGTTTGAGTAACACTTGTGGACATTAAGAAAGTGTGAATGAATTTGAGGGCCAATAATCCACTGAAAATGCACTTTTATTTGGGGAGCAGAAGAGATTAGAGATGGGGAGTCAGATTGCCATGGATTATTACTTATTTCAGGTAGTGTGAATTAAATAGCTTTCTTTCAAGCAGTGGGAGCACATTAACATCAGTAGATTGGTCATGCCTTATGTTTTTATGATACTGTTTATTCACTATATTTTGCTTGTAGTAACTGATTGACCATTCTTATTATTTGTGTCCATGAGAATAAAGTGGCCAGAGCATAGTTTGGTGCAAAGTTGTACCAGAGTTTTAGGTGGTCTAACTTTGTACCGTTGTCTCCTGTTAGGACATATACATGAAGAGTTATTTAATTTAAACAGCTGTATTACAGCATCTTGCAGCTCAGTGCATTCAAAGCATATACAGATATTTGTATAATAATATCCTTGATTTTCAATATACTTCGAGGCGGCAGCAAATATTTACAGATGTGCTAGTACACCTCCTTAGAGAATCTCAGCCTAATATTCCATTTAAAACAGTGAGTTTTCTTACCAGTAACATAGCAGTTTTTGTCTAGTGCATTCTTATTCAGCAAATGGTTTGTCAGTATTTGACGCACTCTTCTCATTGCTTCAAATTTCTGCTTCCTGTCCACCCACAGAGCAAAGGCCTTGGACTGTGACCTTGTATGCTAGATTTTCCCTCCTCTCCTAATGGTTCTTATTTTGATGATTTTCTTGAACATCTCTACTTAAAATTATAAGTACTGTAATAACCTACAGAATTAATACTAGCTCATAACACTACTGAGTGGCTGATACCTAATGGGCTAAGGTAGAATAATTTTGTTTTGGCATTACTATGTCCAGACTGAGACATTGCAGCCTTTTGCCATTTCCCTATTACCCAAAGATACTTTGAATATCTCTGTGTCTCTGGAGCTTGGTAGGAGGAGGAGAACACTGGAAGTGGCTTGGTTCTAGTGACTGGGCAGTAAAAGGATGTAGTTTGTGAACAGCAGGGACAACAGGCATACAATGGAGAGAGAAAGACAGAGAGACATCCTTCTGAAATAAACAAACAAACTAAGCTGAAAAATACGGACTGAGCTTCACTGAACAGATTTAATGCAGAGCTCCAAAAACTAAATTAAATCTGTTGAGTGAAGCTCGGTCCGTATTTTTCAACTTATTTTGTTTGTTTAAGAGTTTATACACTTTTGGGTACGTTTGGTTTATCCTTCTGAAATAGTACTTATATCTGTAGACTTTTTATTTAAGGGTGAGGATATCTGGTCATATCTTGCTTCCCCAGATAAAGTGGGATGAGTTACAGTCCAAGGATGAGGAATAAAAGGACTACATTTATGACAAAAAATGCTGCAGTTATGACAAATATTGTTAATTACTTTGACCTCACTTAATTTGGCAGGAGTGTGACCCAGCATTGGCTGATCACGTTTCCTTCCTTTGAAACAAACGAGAGAAAAAAACTCCCTTCCACAGGATTTGAATTTTATGATTGATAGGCTTTCCTGATCCCCTTATGAATCTGCTGGATAGCAAAGGGCATTTAAGTTATAAAAAGTAGTTTTTGAATAATTTTTAATAAGCAATTTAGAAGAATTATACACAGTGTATTATTTTATTAACTTGCATTTTTAACCTGTTACTTTAAAATGTTGGAGTTAGGAAATTACAGTTATTTAAACCATGATGCAATGCATTTCCATGGTTTTGAAAAAGTCTGTGACTTGATTAGACTAAAACAGTTACCTTATCTTTTGTATGAAATATTCAGCTACGGATTGTCTTAATCTCATTGGTTTTATGCACTACTACAACAGTATGGTAGATTTGTTTTTAAAAGATTATTTGCTCCATGTTATTATTAATAAATTGCAGAGTGGAACTTTCATTTTTGTCTGGGTTTCTAGGTACTGGAGTCAGTTTACAGGAGTGTTTTTCGCTTACTGGTGTTTTTTGTACCCCTGCACGCTCATTTTTACTCGTGGTTGGTGTTGAGCGTTTGTCTGACTCACCCAGTGAATAGTGGAACTCTCGTTTTGGACTTGTAACCCTAGAACTGTTTATTTTTTACAAATATGGATTCTAATAATCCATCTACGTCTCAGGCAGTCCATTTGGAAGGAACTAATTCGGAAACAGTGAACGTAGGAGAAGAAAACAAAATTGGGCAGTTGTACAAGTTTATGACTTTGCAGTACCAGCAACTGCAAAAGTCATTAGATAAATTCCAAGCCCCAGCAGCCCAAGCGGTTACTCAATTGGCGACGATGACATCATCTTCTGTTCCTTTTGGCTCGAATGAGGAAGGAACACTAAGCTCACGACAAGCAGTTGGGCTATCTCCTATGAACAGTATCCATTGTGGGCAGCAAAGCAACATCAATTTCTCGGAGGAAAACTCCAGGAAGATCCAGTTTGAATGCTGGGTCCAGGACGACCCCTGCTCTTCACGGAAGTAAGACAGACGAGGAATTTGCATATTCAACAACGGCTGAAGGATTTTGAAATCAATATGAGCAAGGTACATCATTTACAAATAGACAATGCATACCTTGCTGAGTGTATTAAACAGCAGAGGATACCAAATGGGCTACGAATGAGTAAATTCCCCAATGGCCTGACTGTGGGACAGCAAGAGTTAAACGTCTAGCCATGTTTGACAGACATGGTGTAGAACTGCTCCATTTAATTATAAAAATAAACAACAATAAATTTAATGGACTACTTGATGACATTAACAAACTCAACAGTGATGTTTTAAATGATGCAAACTTTCTTAATTTTGAATGTAAGTATGACAATATTTTTAACAAAATTGAGCAGCAGGTAAAGATAAAACAGAAAACAAAGGAAATTGAGGAGGGGATGAGTTAGAATACAAATACAAAGAAACTTTTCAGCTTCCCAAAAGTTATTATGGTAACAATGCAGTAAATAATCGTGTGGTTGATTATACACATGAAACAGGTTCAGTAGGCTATGATGTGAGGAGAGAGAATGATGAAGTACGGATTGAAGGTTTTAATGGGGACCATGACGAGGTTTTTGACCGTGAGTATCCACCTTTACATAGTTCTGAAAGAATTTTAAACCGGGACAGAAATATCATTTTTTAGGGGGACAACAGACCCCAAGAGGGAGGTCCCAGAGAGGTCCCAGGAGGTTCTGGAACAAGAACCACAACAGATACTGAGTTTTCAAGGCCCCCAAGTGGAGTAATTTCCAGCTTCGATTGGAAAACTCTTGAGCTTGAATGGTTTTAACATTTTCAGCTACACAGAACAACTAATTACGGCTACCCATTTTTCTTTATTTGAAAAAGGGTTTACATTTGTTCCTGCCAGGAAGCCGGGTACAGTGGGGGTTATGATCAAACTGAAACTTTACACCAGAAAGCTTAACCTGCATTTATTTTTCCAAGATACAGGGGAATCAATTGGGTATTTACCCAGCAGGTTTAGGAAAAGGAACGTATTTAACCCCCCTTTGCACCCTGTTTTAGCTCATTTTGAAAAAGTTTGCACTAGGGAAATATTCCACGAATTCCATGGCCATAGGGAAAAGTTTTACAACCTTACTAAGGAGGAAGCGACACTCCTCAATCAGCTAAGGGTTACTGACACTATGCATGTCATGAAGCCAGATAAGGGAGGTGGAGTTGTCCTGGTAGATGAAATAGACTACGTTAATGATATTACGAGCATGCTACAGGACACGGATAAATTAAATCAGCATTTCTCATAGAAGGCTACAGTTGTTGTTACAGGGGACGATCAATGAAGAGTTGTACAACTTCCTACAGAACAAATACCGTTACATCCCAACTGTCTTCGGTATACCTAAAGTACATAAAAATGTGCTACACCCCCCCCTTATAGACTTATTGTGGCAGCACATAATAGCTCCACATATTCGTTAGGAGTGTTTATTGACCGGATACTCAAGGATACATTGTCTAGTATTGACCACATACTTCTTTACTCCTGGGACTTTTTGTCCCGGATACAAAATTAATTTTTGGAGGAGACTACAGGGTTTTCAACTATTGATGTAGTAGACTTGTTTGGTTCCATTCCCCATGACATTGGACTCAAATTATTCTAAGAGGCCTTATTGGAACATAGTGATTTGAACTCCATTATGATTAACTTAGTTATGGAATTAATGGAATTAGTCCTCAACAACAATTATTTTGTTTTTGAGGAAGAGTATTACAGGCAGTCAAAAGGGGTTGCCATGGGGTCGAGTTGTGCCCCTATGTACGCAAACCTGGTTATGACCATGTGGGAAAAATGTTTTATCTTTGGATCAGACTTCGTAAGTCATTGGCTATTGTACTTGCAATACCTGGATGAGTTTTTATTTTTATTTTGTGGAAGGGGCATGCTTCAGTAGCTGACAGTTTTGTTGTTTATATCAACAGTGCATGTGATTACTTTAAATTCACACACACTTACGATTCCTCTACTATTAATTATTTAGATATCAGCATTACCAAGGATACAAAGATGAACACATTTACATCCAAGGTATACTGCAAACCAACATATTCAAACAGCTTTTTAAGTTACAATAGCCATCACCCCTTCTATGTTAAAAAGAACCTAGTGAGAGGACAAATGATCGGGGGGCCAGAATGTGTTCAACCCAAGACAGTTTGAAGAAGGAATTAGGCCAATTAATACAAATGTTCACTGATAGCGGTTACCTGGAGGACTGGGTCCGTGAATTGGATATTGACATCCTGAATGGATGGGGTACTCAATACACCCCTTTGTTGGGGTTACCCCAGTCAGGTAAAAAGCAACCCTCTTCAGTGATCAGTAGTACTCATTGTTATTCTATGGTTATACACTATGGCTCCTTTGGTCACAAGGTATGGGGTATTCTTAAAAACTGGGTTATCTTGGAAGGTAACTAGGATCTGATCTATTCCCTGGGTAAAGGACCATTATTTTCGTACAAGTTAGGACACAACATGAAACACCTGTTGGAACATCCCCTTTTACACACGATTGAAAAAAGTGGAACTAAGAGATGTGACAGATGTAACCAGTGTTCACACATTTTGGAAAGTACGGAGATGTGGATAGGGGACCCCCCCCCCCGCAGAGATTATATTTGGCAGGGGGGGAAATTGTCAAACCAAGGGTTTGGTTTATCTGAGTGTTTGTCAGGGGTGTAATATGTTTTACATAGGTAAAACAGAAAGACCCCTGAGAAAAAGGTTTTACGAACATTTATATGCAGTGGAAACCATAATAGCAACAACGCTTTATATAGACATGCACAGAAGTGTATTAATTTCACAGGATACAAGTTTGGGATTTTAGAAGTGGTTAGATACAGTGAGAGGGGGAGAGGATTGGTGTAACAAAATAGGCAGAAGGGAACTGAAGTAGCAACTGTCATTAAACACCAACCACCTGGTATTAATGACCACTTATCCTTGGTGCCTGTACTGAAGCAAAGGGCATTTAAGTTATAAAATAAGTTTTTGAATAATTTTTAATAAGCAATTTAGAAGAATTATACACTGTGTATTAGTTTATTAACTTTAATCTGCATTTTTAACCTGTTACTTTAAAAATGTTAATTGAGTTAGGAAATTACAGTTATTTAAACCATGATGCAATGCATTTCCACGGTTTTGAAAAAGTCTGTGACTTGATCAGACGAAAGCACTTACCTTATCTTTTGTATGGAATATTCAGCTACGGATTGTCTTAATCTCATTGGTTTTATGCACTACTACAACAGTATGGTGGATTGTCTTTAAAGGATTATTTACTGCACATTATTATTAATAAATTGCAGAGTGGAACTTTCATTTTTGTCTGGGTTTCTGGGTACCGGAGTCAGTTTACAGGAGTGTTTTTTGTTTACTGGAGCTTTAAAAGTTCAACAATGTAATAAAAAAAAGAGAAAAAAACCCCAAAAAACTTACCCGAAGGTTGTAAGCAGGGGGGCAAGCCCCCCCTTCACCCCCACATGGGGGCTGTGCCCCCCCGCTACTTAAATATATCAACTTCGAGATCGCACTACATTGCAGGAAAGGGAAAGCTTCTCTTACGGAGTTCTCCATTGAAACGTTCAAAGTTTTACAAGTTCGAACATATGGTTTTGACCATATGATGTTCGAACTTGTAAAAGTGAATGAAACCCTTTTTTTTTCTATATGTAAAATGTCTGTGGAGTTCTTCCTAGGTGAATCTGTTTGCTACAGATGACAAGGCTCAGAATCCTAACATTTGTTCACATCTCCCTTTGCTTTGTGCATGGAATTTGAATACATTATACTTTCTTTGAATGTAGAATTTCTTTTATGCCTTTTCTCTCTCTTCTGATGGATCCAAAAGGTACTACTTAATATCAAGAGAAACGTATGCAACTTAAATAGGCCAGGTTAGCCATTGTTTCCAAAATGGCTAAGAAAACTGTGCTTTACAGTGCTACTGTAGGTGATGACATCTTGTTCAGCTATGGAGCTTTCTGTGTGCAAAGCAAGTGCTGTTTCAGCTGCAGGTGCCAGTCCTTCATCAAAGCCTTAGAAGCTTCAGCATTAACATTTGAAGTATTAATATTTAATTCCAGGTAGTTTATTGTTGGAGAATACCATATTGTGAAAGAAGTCGACAGGTAGGAAGTTTTATCTGGCTAAGTGGAAAAGATTTTCTAAGTGAACATCTGAGCTCTCTGCCGACTATAAATAATGCATAATTCCTGAATTCCTGCTTATATGAAGCAACACTGTTAAGACAGACCTGCCTATCTCATTTGTCACTATATTTTTTTTCAGTTTCTGCTGCATGTGTGTCATCCCATTGTCTCTGTAGGTCTGAATTTAAAGCTGGTCTGAAAAAGGAGTTTTACAACTGAGATCAATATGCATTGACCCTTATTTCGGCTTAAACTTCGTCACAAAGGAGCTGATATTGTCACGGTTTGAATGGTCTGTTCTTTGGATTTAAAGGTCCTTTCATAGGATGTGCTGTTGGTAGTGACAGTAGCTTCCGCTAGATTGAATTTTAAGCTACGTGCCTTGATACATAGTAAACTGTACAGTTTTTCTCACCATTAGGGTAATTCAAAGAACTGAGACATCTAACGTAAAATATTTAAGCCATTTCCCTAAATAAATTAATACAGATAACAGTTTTCTTCCTACAGCATACCTGGGATGTACATTAGCTGCTTGTTTATCTATGTTATCCTAACAGATGGAACTACTACAGGGAAAGAGTCAAAGACATTAGGAAATTTGATCATTTCTTTATTGTAAAGGGAAGTCGATGCCTTTTATTGAACAAAAAGCTCATATTAGAAGGGTTTACCTATTGCATTAATTTTCTTCTATGACAAATTAGCTACAACACTGTCATTTACTGTTGATGCACAAATTAGGATGGTTGAGTGCTATTTTTTCTGCACATGTTGAGAGTGTCTGTACTCAGGAAATTTCTGAAGCTGCATCTTGGTCAGTTTTCTGCAGTTCACTAATCAAAGCACATTTGATTCCATAAATAATTATGCATTGCGAGATATCCTGTTTTAACACAATACAGACTAGTGACATCACCAGGCGTTTCTGCAGTTACTTCCTACTGTGCCTATGGGCGTCAAATATTGCTTGTTCTTATTTCTATTAATAATTCCAAAACCATGCTACATACAAGATATCAGAATATCTTATCTTGAAGCATACATGATGACAAACACAATTTTACTGATATCTGACCTCTGTCAATGAGTTATTTGTTAGAACTGTAAGGTGATAACTTCATTTTTTTAAAAGCTGAAGTCACACCCACTAGGAGTTAAAGGTACACAATCAAAAGAGCTGTACTGGAGGGAATGAGTTAACTGCCTACAATTTTTGAGTAATCTCTTTTTTGGCAAAATGAAACATCTCTGTTGCTGTTATTAACATACACACACTGCTAACAGTCTGTTAACATATAATTTTCCATCCAACATATACTTCTTCATAATCTTTATTATAACAGTGTTTTTGTGCAGGACTTCTGCACTTAGAGTAGTCTCATG
Source organism: Protopterus annectens (assembly GCF_019279795.1). Classification (NCBI taxonomy): domain Eukaryota; kingdom Metazoa; phylum Chordata; order Ceratodontiformes; family Protopteridae; genus Protopterus; species Protopterus annectens. Next base: position 282,419,999 of record NC_056750.1, on the reverse strand, counting down.
CACATAGGTATCTTTCAGAACATACTTTTAGCTGCTTTACCATAGAGAGAGAGAGAGATCCTGTGTGAGTCGTACAATTCATACTTTATTTATTCCAGTTCTTTCTCATTTGGGACAAAACACTGTATGTATCTTTTTTAAAACTAGAAATCTTTCCAACCACTGCAACTTTATTATTTTCTGACTTTCTTTGTATGTCCCTCACCTTCTAAATCAGTTTACATAATTGGTCTTTCCTTACTGGTGTCCTTTACTCAGTTGAAACTATAATGCTTCCAACCTCTTTCCCAAAATACCTCTTTCAGCAAACATGCAACTGTGGCCAACACACAGTGTAAGCAATGTGATAAAATTCAACCTGGTCAGTCCTACTTACATCTAGTCATGTACATTTTATCATTAATACATAATACTGCCTGTCATCCAGTCTGTTTTTTTTCCCCCTTCATTCTTTACAGTATTAAAACCTTTCATATAGAGCAATATATTTTAATGGATCTATGTCTGATGATCGAGTTTTCAGAAACTTGAAATGAATACGGATGAGACCATGTGATCGATTTTCTGAAAACTCAAACATTAAAAAACAAAACAAAAAAAAAACACACACACAAAAATCTACTTTTTTTTACATTTATGCAGGGTGGGGGGCAATCCCTGTGCCCCCCACACCCCCTGCAAATTATGTATACCAACTCCAAGATCGCACTGCAGTGAAGAAAAGAGTACATTTCCCAATCCTCGCTGTACTGCGATCTCCATTCAAAAGCTTTGAGTTTTCAAAAACTCTCTCGTATGGTCTCAACCATATGAATTTCGAGTTTCTGAAAACTCGATCAACTGATGAGATCCTTTTTATAATATGACAAGTTCATCACACGTATGAATTTCATATTCTTTGTGACTTCTTCACTTTACATTCTCACCAGTCATTGTTATGTATTTGCTTTAACTTTTATACTGTCTAAATTTCTTGTCAAATTATATGGACCGTATGGCTCATGGCATGATTGATACGTTTGATTCATATCACATGTCATTAGTTTTACTGTAACATCCGTCACTTCTCAATGTTGTCAATATCATTTATTTACAATCTTTATCAATCCGTAGCTTGCACAGCTTTCTCAAGTAACTCCAGCCACCTGCCAGAAGAACCAACAAAAATGAGAAAACCCAATATACTTTTTGATTTCCTCCTTTTTATTTAATGTAATCATCACATCTTTATCCCTCAATAAAGTGGTATCGGCGTGACTGGCTTATTCACTTCACCACGCATACCAGCTCTTTTTTAATTCGTGTCTTTCACATAGTGTACCGACCAAGTCAATTTAACATCCATCTTTACAATCTTAATATCTAAAATGGGTTGAAAATGAAAGAAAATACATTACTTCAGAAAAGGGAGTATATTTCTATTCCTTCATTTTAGTTTTCCAAAATTCCTCCCTCAAAGTCACTCAGCTCATAACCATTTTTTAAACACAATTGTTAAATTATGACTCAAGACATAAGCATGCACACATTACTAGCAAAGAAAACAAATCATATTAACATTATTTCCATTTACACACACTTTTCAGCTTATAGCTGTTAATCTCCAAAACATTATCTACTCCTTACCTATTTATCTGTCTCTGTATCCAGCTTTCATGTTATATGTCTGATACACTTAAACATTTATTTATGTAATTATTCCACCTGTGTTGGTATACTAGCAATGTACAACTCAGTCCTAGTCAGACTAAACAGCTCTAATACTAAAAGAACATGTCTTCTGTAACTTAACATTTGATGGAGGATTGTCACAGCCTGGAACAGTGAGTCTACGAATGTCAAAAATGGAAGGTCACAAGTTTCCTGTCAATGTTTTTATAGCTTGGGGAAGCCTAGGTCATGCATTGACTTGGGGAAGAAGGAGAATGTGAGATTTACTTCATGTTTTCAATTCTCTCTTTTTTTGAGATTGTGCAACCTTAAAGCTGGTATATTTTGAAATTAACATAAGCTGTTTTATGTGTTTTACCACCTCAGAAAAGTTGCTGTTTTGAGACTGTGACCTCCTAAGCTCTTAATTTAGATTAATAACATGTCAATTAGTTTGGATTAATCATATGTTGTGTAACAGGAATACCAATGATCAATTTAATGATTCATAAGTTTAAACTAGATTAACTATCACCGAGATCTTTACAAGCCTAGCGGTACAACCCAACCGAGTTTATCCCCAGGTTCCTTGGATGCCTGTATGTTGGGGTATGTTAGTAAAGAGGTAGCTAAGGGTTATGTGGGGGGTATATTAATTGGGTATTAATTAACTTACTGCCTATCTCTGTCCATCAGAGGCATGGGGACCAGACTAGGGTGAACTTGCAATTTCCCACCCAGTGATCAAAGTTTCTTTTGATTAAGGTCAGGGATAAACTGTACTTCACGTAGATAGAGCTCTTAATGTGGAGATCCTTTGAAACGCATATTGGTCTCCCCAACATGTTCTGTATATGTCACAGGCAAACTTCAGGTACTTGAATCTAATCTTTTTGGTGCTGTTTGTTTTGTGGATGTGCAAGAGATCCCTCAGAGCTGGATCTGATGACACCTTATATACTGTGCATAGATCACCTCTTGGTAACCTGTAGGAGACTTAGTACAGAGATAGAGCTTTAAGGTGATCTATGTTAGATAGGGTATTCATAAGCTGGATTTTCCTGGTGAGGAAACTTTGAGAGCATTCTGACTCTTGCACATACCTGTTTACATACAAAGGGGGCATTGTACTCAATGATGGGTTTGATAAGGGCTTAGTAGAGTGGTACTATAACTTCTTTGGACCTGGATACCATACCCTTGCTTATGAGCTGGGTGACATAAAATGATTTTCTTACTATCTTAGCTAAGTGTTGATTGAAGGCTATATTACTGCCTACATTTGTTCCCAGATCCCTAATTATTGGGCCAACTCTTAGGAGTGTTTTATGGATGGAGTAATTATCTTGGGTGGATGATTTCTCCAAGGGGAGTATAATGCATTTCTTAGTGTTTTGTTTCAGTCTGTGGTTTTGGCACCAGTCATTTGTTTGTGTTAGACCCTCTTGTAGCATGTTGCTGTCGTGGGGGAATTCTATAATAGCTACCAATTTACAGTCACCTTTGAACTTGGTGAGCAAGATGCCTTTGACATAAGCCTTTACTTCAGAGTAGAAGATGCCAAACAGGAGCGGACCCAACATAGAGCCCTGACATACTCCACTGGTGACTGGTCTCCTGGTAGAGGTTGGTCTCACTGATTCTGATTTCTTGGGTCTTATCTGTGAGCCAAGCAGAAATCTGGTGAGTTATGTAGGGATTATGTCTAATTCTGAGAATTTGTTAACAATACCTGTGTGGGGTATTGTGTCGAATGCCTTGGCCAGGTCAAGGTATGAAATATGCACCGTTTGTCCATGCCAATGTCCTTGTTGATCATTTCCACAATAATTCATTCCATAGCCTTGCGTATCAGACTTTTCAGACTGATGGATCAGAAGTTGCTGGGGTCAGTTGATGGTCTGCCGTTATGAAGAGGGATGACTGTTGCAGCCCTCCATTCACCTGGCGTGCAACCTGTTTTGAGGCTGTAGTTGAAGAGTGCCTCAAGCATTCCTGCTAGGTTTTGTTTTAGGCTGTTTAGGAAACAACCAGCGATATTGCTTGGGCCCATTGAAGCAGTGTTTTTGGCCTTAGATAGCGCCACCAGGACTCACCCCATGTTGGTAGTTTTGGGGGGATATGCTAGACGGATATCACAGGGAGTATTGGGGGGGGGATATAGGGAGTGAAGTTAGAGCTAAATTTATCAGCCAGTAGATTCACTCTGTCACCTTGGTCAGTGAAGGTTGTGCCATTTACCACCAGTTCTGCACAGTGCTGTGTGCTGTCTTTAAGGTTTGAAACTTCTCTCTGTGGAAGTTTTTCAATTCCTGTATGTCTAGTTAATCACTATATATTAAAAATCAGAAAATGGTAGAAGTAAACTTAAAAACTTCTTAAATCAAAAAGTAAAAACTTATTTTGAAACGTTAGTAATATTATACAGAATTATTAGGTATTCATAAGTAATCCAAGCAGGGTAGACAGTTTGTCTACCCTGCACGGTATACATTCATTTGTTCATAAGGAGGTTGTACGATTTGCCAGCATGCTAAAGTACAACCTCCAGATCTCCAAAATTACGAAAAAAAAGATGCATCTTTCAAATGAGAGAATGCACATTGGCATTCGCTTATTCGAAGTCGGCATTTTGGGTGCAGATCGCACTATAGCGGGGATCAGGTAATGAATCCTTTCCCTCACTGTAGTGCGATCTCAGAGTTTGTATATTAAAGTGCCTCCCAGATGGGGGGTGCAGGGGGGCTTGCCCCCCTTGCATAACGCTGTATGTAACTTTTTCGATTTCGAAAATGGTTGAATCTCATTATCGAGATTACCATTTTTGAACTCTTGGTATGTTCGGAGTGTTGTGATTCGACATTTAAAGTCATACAACCGTACAACTGCCGAAATGTGTTTCGGACAAATGAATGTATACTACCCTGCACCACCATTAACAAGTGAAGTAAAACAAAATGTTGGATGAATGGAGAACAGCTTCCCCCTGCAAAAGCAATTTTTTTCCCTGTTAAAATCAGCATCATGTTTTATCAGTGTAATTTCTTCATTTGCTTATGTTTGTGTAAAAGGATTTAGTAGTTAGCTTTAGATCCTGCAGTCTAATGCTGGAATGCACCAACATAGGTACACTTGTGTCAGCTTTTTATATCCCACTATGGTACACATTTTCTTCTATCCTTCAAGGCAGGATACCATACAAGGAAGGCTGTATGCAGCAGACAAATAGGTCTATGTATCAGGTTTTAAATACAAGCACCAAACTTTAATACAAAAGAAAATTAGTATGTGTAAATATAGTAATCTGAACCAGTTGTGACTGAGTGATGTATTGGTAAAGAATTCTTAAAATTAGATATCATTATAACAGTAATAGCAAAGAAATGATATAATGTGTGTGTGTATAACACATACATATATATATATATATATATATATATATATATATATATATATATAGGTCTACTTTCATTCACTGAAAGTACACCTTGTCGAATTCCAAAAAAGCTGACTCCTTTCAAGCTAAAGTGCAGTTTAACGGAAACACGTTTTTATTTTATATATATATATATATATATATATATATATATATATATATAGACATACATACAGTGGATATAAAAAGTGTACATACTCCTGTTAAAATGCCAGGTTTTTGTGATATAAAAAATGAGACCACAATAAATACTTTCAAAACTTTTACCACCTTTAATGTGACCTTTAACCTGTACAATTTAATTGAAAGACAAATCTGTTAGGGGAAAAAAATAAAAACCATACAATAAGCTGGTTGTATAAGTGTGCACACCCTTCAACTAATACTTTGTTGAAGCACCTTTTGATTTAGTTACAGCAGTCAGTCTTCTTGGGTAGGAGTCTATCACCATGGCACATCTTGACTTGGCAATATTTGCCCACTCTTCCTTGTAAAAGCACTGAGATCACCCCACAGAATTTCTACTGGATTTAGGTCTGGGCTCTGACCGGGCCATTTCAAAACTTTAAATGTGAAGTTGTTCTGTCTCGCCGTTCATTCTTACAGATGGTTCGGAGCCGATCCTTGGCTCTGAGTCGGCCTACTACAAAGCTCGAGGTCTTCAAATAGCTCGAGGCCAAGTCCCTATCCCATGATGCACCTAGAGTTACCTTAGATCTAGGTTTGTCACTTCAATAGATCGGAGGTTCTCATTAGCTCGGGCCAGTAAAACCTTCCTTTTTCAAATATTTTCTAATTATATTGATAACTTTTTTTAATAGTAGTTTTAGGTATTTATATAAGCTCTTATAGCTTGGTTGTGTAATTCCCTTTCCCTCTGTGTGCTTTTTCTTAAATTTCTAGTTGGCCTAGTTTTTCCTAGGTCTAGTTTAGATTAGAGTGTGTTTAATCAGTGACTTTTCTGTCACTGCTGTCTTTGTTTATAGATTTAGAGTGTGCTTAGTTAGTGACCTTTTGTCACAGTTTAGAATTATTAGAACTAAGGTTTATTTAGTGTGTGAAATAGCAGCTATCTTTATTAATAGAGTTAGAGTGTGCTTAGCACTTAGTATTGTTGTGTGCATTTAGACAGTGATTTCTGTCACATCTTGATGCTTTATCTTTGTTTAGATAAATACTTGTGTGTGTGTGTGTGTGTGTGTGTGTGTGTGTGTGTGTGTGACTTTTAGCCTGTATAACTCAAAGGGCTTTTGATTGTTGTTACTGTTCAAATTTATTTCAGTGTGTACAGTTTGACAGTAATCTTTTTTGATACTGTGGTTTGTACAGTATGGCTGACCAAGACAAACACCCTAAGTCAGGTTTTAAAAAATGCCCCAAATGTGGCCAGAAAATGTCCGTCACTGACAGTCATGTTAACTGTGTGTATTGTTTAGGAGCATTACATCTAGAAGATAGCTGCTCCGTATGTCATTCTTTCTTTTCCAGGGTTCTCCAGGAGAGAAAGAGGAAGTTGATTGAAAGAGGTTTGCTGAAACCCTCCTTCCAAGAAGCTTTGAGTGACCAAGATGGATCCAGTAAATCCTCAAAGTCTTCCAAGACTTCTGAGAGTAAAAAATCCAAAAAGTTTTCGCCGGCTCCACAGACATCAGAGTCGACCATCGTATCTTTTCAGAGCCGGTCCCCAGTCCTGGAACCGGTATCCGAAGTACCCAAGTCTCCTCTGTTACAGTTGGTACCAGCCTCTATCCACTCATCTCGCTCTTCAATCAGCCTTTCCAATTTGGATGCGAATTGTGTGGTACAGAAGCTTTTACAGGCACCGGCCTTTGCTAAATTTTTATCGGCTCCGACCCAAGTAGCTTCCGAGCCGAAGACCCTTTTGCCAGCTACTACTCTTCCTCCTCCGAGCCATACCGGTCCTTCAGAGCCGGAGGAGTCAGACTTGTTGATCGTGGGGCCTTCGGAGCCGATGCCTACTCCACTGTCTTTGGCTCCATTTACTCTGACGTCCTCGGCACCGATCGAGGAATCTAGGAGCTGACACTCTTTGGTCACGTCCGGGGAGGATAGTCGGACCGATTTGTCATTTCCGACTCTGCCTCTCGGGGCTTCGGCTTGGATGAGCTCTGCTCCTATCTCTGGCTTGGAGTCCACTGTCCCGGTGCCAGGGTTATCAATGGTTTCCTCGGATCCGTCGGTCCCTTTGCATCGGAGCAGAGGTGCCTTCGAAGCCATGAGGAGAGTCATGTCTCCTAAGACATCTTTGACCTCAGGTCCGGCTTCTTCCTCCCCTAAAGCACCTGTGTCTGATTCTGCTTCACACATCCTTGCCAAGCGTAGAGACTCAGAGCCTCAGGAAGCCCCATTGGGTGGCCCATGCTCTTCCGAGACCTCACCAGAAGCTCCCACTGATGAGGTTCCCACAAAGAGAGTTTGTAAGAGGAAGCATCTAGACTCCCCACAAGAGTCACTGACATCTGATACCGACTTGGATGAATCAGAAAGGTCCCCACGGTCCCTCTCTGAGGATATCTCATTTGCTGAGATACTAGAAATCTTTAGGCAGAGGGGTGACTGGCAGTCCACCAACCTTACTGAAGAAGAGTCGGTTCTCCCGAAGGCTTTCGGGTCTCAGCCCTCCACCTCTTGGGCGTCTCCGCCCTTTGATGAGCTTATACAGCTGGTCTCACGAAGGGCGTGGGAGTCTCCGGACACCATGGAGCCTGTCCCTAGGCGGCCTAATAAATTTATCTCTGGTCCCCAAGACAAATCCTTTCTGACCAAGGGTGTGCCAGTTGATGCCATGGTGGTAACGGCAGCCACCAAAAAGGAAATTTCAGAAACTTCCTCTACTATTCATCCTCCTAACAGAGATTCCAGGATCATGGATCGATATGGGAAGTGCACATACAGTTCAGTGACTTTTGCACTTAGTTCGCTCAACTATCTAACCCATTTCACAAGACTGCAAAGAGATCTCCTTAAAGAGCTGGGAGATACTCTTCAGAGTACAGTAACTGCAGGAGCTTCAAAGTTGCCTTCCAGCTTGCTACCCTCAACTCCGTTGTTAACTTGTCCATGCGCCTCATTTCATATGCAGCTGATGGAGCAAGCAGGGCAGCGGGTACAGGAATTGCTCTTAGGAGACACTCCTGGATGCACTTGTGTTCCTTCACGGAGCCCTTCAAGTCACCCTTCGTGAATACCCCTTTTGATAGATCATCCCTTTTCGGGCCCAAAGTTAAGGAAACTTTGACCAGGTGTGAGCAGGAAGGAAATACTCTATCTGCCATCGGAGTCCATTTTTCCACCCTACCAGACCCTACCGCAAGGGTCAAAGTGGAGGGAAAATGTGGTTCCATAAAGCCCAAGGAGCCTTTCAGGACACACGTTGTGAACTCTCCTCCAGGGGCAGAGGAGGGAGCAATAATGGAAGATGCCGCCAAAGTGGCAGAGGGGGTCCACAAAACCAGGGCGACAGAGATCACGTCTTTGGGAAGCCCTACCAGCGCTCCTGAAAGGAGGCCTGACTGTCCTACTCTGGAGGCAGTCGGGGGTCGCTTATCTTTGTATCCAGATGCCTGGCTCAAAATAACAAACTACATCTGGGTACAAAGTATCTTTTCCAGGGGATACTTCATTCCTTTCACCACACCCCCTCCACCGAGAAGGAAAATCACGGATGTTCCACCCAGTTACAGGGAACAAGCAACAATAGAGGTCCAAATGTTGCTAAGAAAGAGTCATCCAACCAGTCACAGCAGACCAGACAGGATCCGGAACTTACTCAAGATTCTTTTTAGTTCCAAAAAAGACAGGGGACTGGAGACCTATATTGGACCTCAGCAGACTAAACAAATCTGTCAAGAAAGAGAAGTTTCGGATGGTCACGCTTCAGACAATACTTCCCTTTTTAGGGAAAGACAATTAGATGTGCTCGATAGATCTCCAGGATGCGTACTACCAAATAAAAATGGCCAGACCATCCAGGGATCATCTGCGCTTCCGACTGGGAGCCAATCTTTGCCAGTTTCGAGCCCTGCCCATTGGTCTTACTACAGCCCTCAAGAGTGTTCACCAAATGTATGGCAGTAGTCATGGCTCACCTGAGATGTTTAGGATTCTAGGTGTTTCCGTACCTAGATGATTGGCTCATCACCATCATCACCAGGCATCAACTCATTCAAGCCAGGGACTCCAGTCTGTCACTCTGCAGCCAGCTGGGCATTACAATAAACTCCGAAAAATCTGCCTTGTCGCCATCGCAACATGCCATTTTTATCGGAGCAGAACTGGACACCACCACGCTGAGTCTTCCAGTAGAAAGAGTCTTACTACTCCTTCAGCAGGTCTGCAATCTGATATCCAAAAACAAGGCTCCAGCATCAGAAGTTCTAAAATTATTAGGTATGATGGCAGCTGCAATTCTGGCCATACCGCTGGGTCGCATGCACATGCGGATACTGGAGTGGCTGTTGTTCACTCAGTGGTTTTACCAAGAGCTCCCCATGTCTCACTTGATAATGTCACGAACACTTGCAAAAAGGATCTTCAGTGATGGTTAATTTCTCTTCATGTCACAATAGGTCATCCCTTTGTTCTACCCCCACCAATGGCCACAGTGACCACGGATGCTTCCCTGGTAGGGTGGGGGGGGGATTTTCAGGGAAGAACAGCCCAAGGCACATGGACCGATCAAGAGATGCACCTGCATATCAATGTCCTAGAGATGAGAGCAGTACTTTTGGCGTTGCAGTACTTCCAGTACTCTCTTCTTCTGGGTATGATTGTGATTCAGACAGACAACATGTCAGTGGTCTGGTACTTGAACAAACAAGGAGGAACCAGATCATATCCCCTTTGTCGGGAGGCCCTAAGAGTATGGCAGTGGGCTGTATTCACCCAGTGCTTTCTGTTAGCAACGCATATCCCGGGGAAATCCAATGTGATAGCAGACAAACTGAGCAGAGCAATTTTGTTGCCCCAGGAGTGGTCCCTCAAGAAACAAATAATGGACAGGATATTCAGCAGGAGAGACCAGCCTTGCTGCGACCTTTTTGTCAGTCACACGAACACGAAATGCAGAAGCTACTTTGCCCTGATTCCCCGTCCGGGAGAAGCCCCAAGGGATGCACTCGTTCACGATTAACCTCCGGGTCTCCTCTATGCATTTCCACCAATCCCTTTGATACCCAAGGTACTACAGAAAGCAAAAACCCTGGGAAGGACCATCATTCTAATAGCCCCTCATTGGCCTCGTCAGATATGGTTTCCCTTCCTTTGACTTCATCTTTTGGAGGACCCTTGGATTCTGGACACAATTCTGGATCTTCTGACGCACCCGTCGGGAGAACTTCATCCCTCTCTGCAGTCCCTGAAGCTGACAGCTTGGCTGCTCCAATTCCCATCATAGCCAGGTTCCATAACCTTTCCAATGAAACAAAACAAATTCTCTTATCCTCTCATAAATCCTCTACGAGGAAGCTGTACCTTAGCAAATGGAAAAAATTTTCTATATGGGCCTCTCAAAACAATATTGATCCTTATCAAGCCCCTATGGCCTCCATTTTAGAGTTCTTGACTATGATTTTCAACAAAGGAGCTGCAGCAACAACAGTTCGTGTTCAACTTGCTGCCATTTCTAATTTTTATCTTGGATTTCAAGGATTGAACATTGTCACACAAACTATCCAAAGCCTTTCTCAAAGGGACTTTTCACCTCAGACCACCTGTGAAATCTCCCTATTCCCCATGGAATCTAAATTTTATACTTTCCCACATTATTCTTCCTCCATTTGACCCAGCTTCCTCATGTGACCTCAAATTTTTGTCATGGAAGACTATCTTTTTAGTGGCTCTCACTTCTGCTCGTAGAGTGTCAGAGCTTCAAGCCTTGTCCATTAAGCCTCCTCATTTGATTTTCCATGCTGACAGAGTCTCTGTTCGAACAAACCCCTCCTTTTTGCCCAAAGTTTGCACTAAATCTAACCTTAATCAGATTATTGATTTCCCAGTTTTCTTCCCCAATCACTCCAACAATCTGGAATACATGCTGCACAAACTTGATGTCCACAGACAGCTCAGATTTTACTTGGATAGAACAAAAGATTTTAGGAAATCTGAACAGCTTTTTGTTTCCTTTTCAGACTCCAGGAGAGGTATACCAGTGGCTAAAACAGCTGTGTCTAAGTGGTTATCTGATTGTATCACATTTGCTTATTCAGCTGCCAATATGCCCTTACAACACAAATTAAGGCTCACTCAGCCAGAGCAGTTTCTACATCCTTTGCCTTTTCTGCCAGACTTCGTATTGATAATATTTGTGCAGCAGCCACTTGCTCAAGACCTCATACCTTTATCACTCATTACAAAGTTGACAGGGCCTCCTTTGGATCCACTGCCCTGAAAAATACTCCTGTGACCCACCCGAGATAGATGGTGCTTGGGATGCTACCCATCTGGAAGAATGAACGGCGAGATAGAACAATTTCACATAAAGAAGTTATGTACTTACTGTAATCTTCCATGTGAGTTGTTCATCTTGCCTTCATTCTTACTTCCCACCCTCCTACCCCCTCCTGGTCTTTTTGAAGACCGAGATGCTGAATTCTTCCTGGTTGCTCAACCCTTCTATAGTTTTCTCTTATGAATGGTAGAATGATGTATGGTATTATTATACTCTAGGTGCCTCATGGGATAGGGACTTGGCCTCGAGCTATTTGAAGACCTCGAGCTTTGTACTAGGCCAACTCGGAGCCGAGGATTGGCTCCAAACCATCTGTAAGAATGAAGGTGAGATGAACAACTCACATGGAATGCTATGGTAAGTACATAACTTCTTTTTTTCTTCTGGTGAAGCCATTCTTTTGTTGATTTGGATGCATGCTTCGGGTCATTGTCGTGTTGAAAGGTGAAATTCCTCTTCATCTTCAGCTTTCTAGCAGACACCTGAAGGTTTTGGACCAAAAGTGACTTGTATTTGGAATTGTTCATAATTCCGTCCACCTTGACTAAAGCCCCTTTTCCATCTTAAGAAAAACAACCCCAAAGCATGATACTGCCACCACCATGCTTCACCGTGGGGATGGTGTTCCTTTGGTGATGTGAAGTGTTGGTTTTGCGCCAAATGTACCTTTTGGAATTGTGGCCAGAAAGTTTAAACCTTGGTCTCATCAGACCATAACACATTTTCCTACATGCTTTTGGGAGAGGAGACTTGATGTATTGTTTTGCAAATTTTAGCCGGGCCTGGATGTTTTTCTGTGCAAGAAAAGGCCTTCTTGCAACCCTACCCCATAGTCCAGACATATGGAGAATACAGGAGATTGTTGTCACATGCAGTACACAACCAGTACTTGCCAGAAATTCCTGTAGCTCCTTCAGTGTTGCTGTAGGTTTCTTGGCAGCCTTCCTGATCAGTTTTCATCTTGTCTTTTCATCAATTTTGGAGGGTCATCCAGTTCTTTTCAATGTTATTGTTGTCCCATATTTTCTCCACTTTTTGATAACTGTCTTCACTGTGTTCCATGATATCCATTGCTGTGGAATTTTTTTGTACCCTTCTCCTGACTGATACCTTTCAACAGTGAGATCCCTTTGACACTTTGTAAACTCTCTGCAAACCATGGCTTTTGCTGTAGCAGGCAACTGAGTAAATGTCAGAAAAATCCTACTAGGACAGCTGTACTTTGTTTGGGTTAATCAGTCTCTCTAATTGATGGCAGGTGTGTACCCAAGAAGACTGAATGCTGTAATGAAATCAAAAGGTGCTTCAACAAAGTATTAGTTTAAGGGTTTACACACTTATGCAACCAGCTTATTGTACGTTTTTTATTTTTTATGTTTTTTCCCTAACTGATTTGCTTGTTTTTCAATTGAATTGTACAGGTGATAGGCCACATTAAAGGTGAGAAAAGTTTTGAAATGATTTATTGTGGTCTCATTTTTTATATCACAAAAAAAATGGCATTTTAACATGAGTGTGTACACTTTTATATCCAGTGTGTGTGTGTGTGTGTGTGTGTGTGTGTGTGTGTGTGTGTGTGTGTGTGTGTGTGTGTAAATCAAACCACAAAGAGTGTGTGTGTCATCTACTTGGGGAGGGACACAAAGCACTGGTTGGACAGAGAGGGTGCTGGAGTTCTTGGCTTGATCACTCAGCTGAGATCTCAGATCTATGGCTGTGCCAGTGGAGAGTCTTATTGGGGATTTGGAGAAAGAGAGAGAAACCAGGCCCAGACTGACTGTGATCTCTGTGTACTCTTAATAGAAATTGCACTTAATGCATAGAGCTGCATCTGGTAATGTGTGTGTACCTTGTCATCCTCTCAGTGTATGTTCCCCACAGGTGCCAGTGGTAAGGATTGGGACTCCTTGATTACTGGTTTAGTGGTGGGGCATCACATTTTATACATATATATATATATATATATATATATATATTTGTGTGTGTGTGTGTGTGTATAGAAGTCTGTATTATGCACACACACACACATATATATTATATACATACATAATTTGTGTGTATGTGCATATGTGTGTACATATATGTGTATGTGTGTGTCTGTATACACACACACACACACACACACACACACACATAAATATGGCTATATTTATATTTATATATATATATATATATATATATATATATATATATATATATATATATATATATATATATGTATATATGTGTGTGTATATGTATATATATGTGTGTGTGTGTGTGTGTGTGTGTGTGTGTGTGTATGTATGTGTGTATATATATATATATATATATATATATATATATATATATATATATATATATATATGGTTTACAATCAAAAGGCAGAAAATCTTCTCTAACACAATGTATCCAAGTCTTTGCTGCATGGCCTAGTTTATTCTTCCGTTTTTCCTGTTGGTACCAAATCTTCTACATCAGATTGTCCTCTGATTTCCTATACATATGCCCAAGCCACCATAATCTGTTCTATTTGATCTTACCTGCAATTGGAGACACTTTGACTTCTGCTGTGATGTCCACATTTCTCCATCTGTCCCACAGTGTGCATCCTACCACTCATCTCTGGCACTTCATCTCTATCACTTCTGACTTCCTCAACTGTGCTCTGCCTTTACTTTCCAGGTTTCTGTACCATACAGTAGTATTGTTCTTCTGCCACACACTACCCATGCTACTATTTGCCAGTTGGGTGTAGCCTCCCTGATTCTAGCTATGACCTCCTCATTTAGACTTCCCTTCTTCTCCAGCACCCCACCCAAATATTTGAAGCTGTTAACCTGAGCCACTCTTTTCTCATTTAAAGCAGGTTCAGCTTCTTCTGATTTTCCCTATTTGCTGCCATCCATTTGTTTGGTTGACGGTTGCTTTGGTCGACAGTTGCTTTTGTCGACAGGTGGAAGTGCAGCATTTTTGAGTCAAACATCCAGTTTATTGAGCAGGCATTTAATCAGATGTGTTCATAGGTTTGTAGGCTAGGTTAGCTGCCCATGTGGGCCATTTTAAGCCTAGCCAATTTCCCCTTCATAGGTGATAAACACCCTGTACGTAGTCTCTCTGCTGTAACCACTTCAACTATTACACCAACTCACAACACTACAGCCCCCAGCCCATTGAAATGGGTAAGTGGGATATGTAATAGGTGTGTGTGGTTGTGTTTAGGGTTAGTATTAGGCTAGGGTAGGTATGTAGTGTGTGTGTGTGTGTGTGTGTGTGTGTGTGTGTGTGTGCGTATTTGCAGTGAGTGTCTGAGCTGTTTTGTGTAGTGCTAGTGTTATGAGAAGAGTTTTTTTTTTCTAATTGAAGATGCATGTTATGGTTACAGGCATGGTTAGGGTTAGCACATATTATTAAGGTGAAGCTCCACCCTGTGTGCAAGTGGATGACTGTTGCTGTCCTCCATTCATCTGGCACAAAGCCTATTTGGAGGCTGATATTGAATGAGATCTGTGGGGGTGGGGGGTCTGGCAGTGTTTCAGATTGGCCATTAGGCAGCCTGATTATCAGGCCCCATAAATTTAGGATTCTTGGCCTGGATATTACCTTGAGGACTTGTCCTTGGGAGATTTGTAGGGAGGGGTACATGCAAGTATGTAATCTGAGAATTTAGAGGGGAGAGGGGAAAGTGACATTTGAGCTCAGGGAATACAGTACAGGAGGTAGGGGTGAAGATTTATTAGATAGGATCTACCCTTAACAAAGCCAAACTGCTGGGTGATATTTTTATGTCATAGTTTATCCGTTCTGTTATAACCCGTTCCATGGCCTTGTAACTGAGACTTATCAAGCTGATGTGTTTGTAATTCCTGGGGACCATGGAAGGGCAGCTCTTATGAAGAGGCATCACAACTGCTGTGTGCCAAATCTCAAGGACAAAACCACTGGATAAACTCCAGCTGGAGGAATGTGTCCACCAGCCTGTGTTTAGTGCTGTCTAGCAGACAGCCTGGTATGTTATCAGGTCCCATCAAGCATATATTTTTGTTTTGGAGAGTATTTTTTTTTTTTAATGATAAGGGGTTTGAGGTTCTTGGGTATATGTGGGTTTATATGTCTTCTGGGGTGAAGTTTGTATTGGATTGGTGAGCTAATAAATTTGTAATATCTAATGAATCAGAGTAGGTAGTGCCATTATGGATAAGTTCAGAACAATGTTGATTGTTAGTTTGTAACTTCATGATGTAAGTAAAGGATTTGTAATTATCATTACCTTCCAGTGCCAGCCTAAGGTCATAAGAAGCCTTCGGTTTTCCTGATGGTATTTTTCAGTACATTGGATAACCTTTTGATTTTGATCTTGAGTCTTGCTATATATTCTAATGAGCGTTTTCCTTTTTTCATATCATTTACTTGTGCACGTGGACTACAGGCTGATTTGGTCTTACCTTTCCATTTTTGTTTAGTTTTAGTAGAGACAGATATATATAGATTTCTAGGTGAGCATGCAGGTTATTTGTATAGCTACTAGCCATGTCAACATTTTTGGGGGCTGCAGTTATACCTAAACCTACATATTTCATCATAGCATTTTAGGAAGTTTGTACATTTGCACATTTGAAATCTCTGAATAATGGGAAAAGTAGAAAAATGAACCAAAAGACAAGGGGCAGGACGATGGATCCTGTTTATTAAAACATACTTTAGCGCTTTCATCAATGGTATAAATGAGGAAGTCATTTATACCATTGACAAATGCGCTAAAGTGTGTTTTAATAAAGAGGATCCATCGTCCTCCCACTTGTCTTTTGGTTCCTTTTTCTACTTTTCCTGGTTTGGAGTGTGTTCTTGTTGTAAGTCTTTGAATACTGTGATATTTACATCTCCTGGTTTCAGGATTCTGAAAGACAAGATTACCGATTTGTGATCAGTCTTAACTGAAGAAGATTGTACCAGTGGAATAGTACATATAAGTGCTATGTTTATAAGGAGCAGATCAAGAAGATTTTCTCCTAGAGTCATTTGACTATTTTATCCATGGAATTCTTGTTTATGAAACTGAGGAATATTTGTCATTGCCTACATTTGAGGTGTAGGACTCCAAATTTATTGACAAGTAGTTAGAGTCTCCCAGGATGATTGAACTTATGTATTGGAAGTTCATCCAGTGTATTTAAGAACTGTATTTAAGGGAGTCTGTGGTTAGAATGAGATGAATCTCTGAAAGTTTGGTTTCTGAGTCTCTGGGAGTTTGCTTTGTGTTTAATGTGACCTTTAACAAATATGGATATTCCACCTCAGTTCTCATTGCATCTAAAAGAGTGGTAGGCTTAGCACCCTGGTATAGATGGGGTGCTTTCTGCACTTTTAGGCCAGGTTTTAGTAGTACTGCACACATGAATGTGCTCCAAATACAGGAGAGCTTCATGGTCAAGCAATTAGTTATTTAAACTCCTTCCATTGTGCAGTTCCACAATGATATTGCTTGGTGCTTTGTTTGTTTTTTTTTTGTTTTGTTTTTTATGTTGGAAGATCAGTTAACTGGATTTTGTCTAAAAACAAGACTGTGGTGCCACAAAGGATTTTGTTAATATGCAGAAGCCCTGGAATGAGAGGTTCAAAGCCATACATAGCAAAGCAAGTAAGGCTGTGTAGCAATTCATCCTAAGCTGTCACATAGTGGATCCCTCTCAAATTACAGCCGTTACTCAGCCAGTTGTTGAAATCAGTCATCTTTTCCTTGTACCTTGGCATAATTCTTGGTGAAGGTAGCAATGCACTCAGTATGAGAGTCTTTCTTGCATTTGTGGCATGCATGGGGAGCTTGGAAATGTCTCTCTCTATATCTCTCTTGAGGTTCTGTGAGCCAGATCCTTTACATCCACATGGACCACCATTATGTTGTAGTCTTACATGTTTGTCTTTAGGTCTTGACGGTCCTTGCAACATCTGAGATCTTGGCATCTGAAGCACAACTCACCATCACCCTCTTTTTGTCCAGCCTTGTAAGAGTAGAGTCTGTGTCTTGTCATGGAGTCACCAATCACCAGTACATTATAATTAGTGGAAGGTTTAAGCGTACTTAGTTTGGAGCTAGCTTTTTGCTTGGTGACTCTTGGTTATGGATGTGGCAGAATGTGCTATGGTTTTTAATTTCTGTTGAGACCTAAACTTGTATGACCTTGCAGGCTTAGGCTGTGATTTTTTACAGACTCAACATACAATAATGGTCCATGTGTTTGTGTGGAGTTCTCACAAACTTATTTTTTGTCATTGTGATGCCTCCATATTAGTTAAAGATTTACATCTCTCACAGGTAGTATGCGATGGATAATTAGTAGTTCATTGCCCTTGGGCAACATGCAGTTGCCAATGACTGAGTATACAAAGCGCTCTAAGGCTGGCAGCCGAGGGAAGAACTGTACTGTAGCAATAACTAAGTTAAATTTACAAAGTAAAAATGTTGAAAAAACAACAGATTGAGCACAGGAAATAAAACATTAATTAATGAATTCAGTCAGGTGAATGTGTAACACAGCACTTCAATTACCAGCAAAGAAAACAAAATAAAATTATCAAAGTTTAAGTACTAATACCTACAGAAGAAACATTTAAAACTGGAGGGAAAACAGTAACTGTGGTATGGGGAAGCAACACAGAAATTAATGAATTCAGTCAAGTAACTGTACAGGCTGTAATATTTTAATTTCTAAGTAGGAAAATGAAATTAAATTAGCCAAACTTGTTTAACTACCACTAAAAAGTAGAGAAATCAACATCAGCAATAAGTACAGAAAATCTAAAGTACTTTCCTGATTTATTTAATGGTAAAATGAAGATAGGCACTACTTTTTCGCCTTTCTAACATAAGTGCACTGATATTAGCCTTCTGAGTTTTGTAGCAAAGACAGCAAACAAGTAACAGTCGGAGTAATATAGCTGAGACCTGAATTTAAACAAACTAGTGGTAAAAAAAAATAAACAACTGTCAGTTCCAGCCCGTAATGCTAGCTTTCTAAAAACAGCTGCAAATTTTCTTCTTCCACAGAATAATCACCGCTATCTCTCAAACTGCCCATTCACTTTGCTAAAAGTTTCCTGTAACAGTAACTAAAGTATAAATAGTAAAAATTGAGGGAAAAACAGCATATTAAGCATAAGGACCCAACACATGAATGTGTGAATTTAGTTAGGTGATTGTTCAATGCAACATTTGAGGTGTAAGCAGAGAAAATAAAATAAAATTATCGAAATTTGTTTAAATGCCATTAAAAATGACAGAAACTGTTACAGTGGCGGGGAAACAGTAGATTTAGCAAAGGAAAGTGACAGCAATTAATGAATTCATTCAGATGACAGTACAGTCATGACACTTCAATTTCCAGTAAGGAAAACAAAATAAAATTAACATAAGTACCACTAAAAACTGCAGTAGTCAATGGGCCGCAATAAATGCAGAAGAA
The DNA here is from genome assembly GCF_019279795.1 of Protopterus annectens. Classification (NCBI taxonomy): domain Eukaryota; kingdom Metazoa; phylum Chordata; order Ceratodontiformes; family Protopteridae; genus Protopterus; species Protopterus annectens. The sequence goes on along the minus strand of NC_056750.1, from coordinate 282,401,005 downwards.
ATAAAGCAGTTTCTGATTCTTGGCTTTGAAATTAGGTTAAAATGCTTCTTTAAACTTTTCCAGCAGGTGTGCATTGATGTCAGCCCTCTGAGTCGTGAAAACCCTGCTTCTCCGCAAAGGTTTATAAACACTTACTTTATTCAAAGCTGAACAGAACATTTGTGTTTGGACTCTCTAAGCAGCATAAACTGATCTGTGTGTCCGTTGTAGTTTTATATCTGGTGGGATTGAATCAGTCAATATCGGCCTCCTAGACTGCTTCAGCATTGGTGTTAGGATCAGATGAAGAACTCTTCTGGGGTCATTCTCTCCATCTTTTGCTTGACTGTGAGATTTTAGGCAATGGTCCCATCATAAACTTTGATCACAACTCCAGAATCAGTATCTCCTTGACTCTGCATTCAGTACCTACATCGTTGCCTCTGGTCTTTGGTGGCACTTCTGAGTGTCTGGCACCAAAAGGGTCTTTCTTTCTAGGTACTGCCTCAGAGGCAGGTTTTTAACACTGAGCCTGCACTGGAACCAAGTTGTAGGTACCAGAAACCTTAAGGCATCATGCTGGTCTGTGCTGGATGCTCTTTGGTACCAAAGCAACTTTTTGGAGTTAAATGCCATGCATTGGTGGTTATTTTTGGCTAGAACATTCCTTGATGCTATATTTGGAGAGGTTTCTTTGTGTCAGGAGTGATAGTAATGCTCCTTTTCTTGATCTAAGATTGTGTTATAATAGTGTAAAGAATGCTGCTGTTCTTTGGGAGCCTGAGAACTTGTATCCAGTTCCACTGGCATTGCTGGTACTGTCTTAAGATGTGGTTTCTGTTTTTTTTCTTTTGGCCCTATTTTAGTGGATCTTTCCATATCCAGAAAATGAACCTTGAATCCCATCTGGCTAATGGGGTGTGCTGTTGTATCTATAACATGTGACCCTGTCATGCTATCCCACAAGCAGGTGTTCCAACTTAGGTTTTGCCAGGGATTTGTTTCTTATCCTTCTTCACCTCCTGTATAGAGGATGGATATATTCTGTAGGGAAGTAGATCCTAATTGAACTTACTTCTTATGTGTATAATGACATGGTCTACAAGGGGGGGGTGTCACTTTACACATAACATGTGACTCTCCATTGCTATCCTGCAGACACGTTTATGTAATTCGAGTTTTCCCAGGGCCTATAGCCTGATGTATTCTATAGTTGTCCAAAACCTCTCATCCTCTTTCCTGTTCTGTATGAAAATGGGTCTGTTCTGTGGGCAGATGGATCCTAGCTGTATTTGCCTCTTAGCTACCTTCTGACATAGTTTAGGACAATATGAAGAATCTCCTCTTCCTTCCTGCCCTGAACTGAGCAGGTGTATTTGTTTGCAGTCCTTTACCCCCAGTGGTAGTGGACCTCTGTGCTTCTGCTTATCTGATTATGATATTATTATTATTATCATTATCATCACTATTATTTGGTTGTGCCCAACAGTTTGAGATCAGACCACTCTCCTTCTAAAGTTCCTGTATTTGTGCATTGTCCGTCATTCTTCAAAGCCATAACAACATCTAATTTTAGTTCAGTACACGTGGACATTATACTTTTTAAATTGTCACTTAAGACATGGGCAAACATACATTAGCATAAAAGAAAATAAACCGTATTATACAATGACTGGCCATATAATATTCCAAAACAAGCATGCTGATTGGTCAGCCCAATCAGCCTGCCAGTTGAAAATTTGAGCATATACCAATGGAAAAAGGTCCGGTCGCCTAGACCTTTTTCCATTGGTATATATTGTAACTTTTAATTTTTTTTTCTTAAAAATAAATAAAATCTGGACTCCAGACATACCAGAGAGGTAGGACCCAGAAAATACTAGGAAAATCAATTAGGTTATTCAAAACTAAAGACACGTACCTGATTTTCCTTGTATTTCCTCCTTTTTGTCTCTCTCCTGCCCCTAAACTGTCCAAAACAGTTTTTTTATTTAAAAAAAAAAAAGAAAAGAAAAAAGGAGTAACAGAGACCTTTTCTCTGTTGTTTCCTTTGCATAGCACTGATATACTGCATAAGCATGGGAACAGAAGTTTCATATGCATGCGCAGTACCTCGGAGGTATTATTTAAGAAAAGTAAGTATTTTTCCTTAAATAATGTCATTGTATAATAGCAATAACCAACTCTGTGGTGTGGTATAGTGAAGATTTACCCACAGTTGGCTTTATTTAATCACTCGGGCTTTCGCCATCGTGATTAAACCACACCAACCGGGGGTAAGTCTTCAATATACCATACCGACGTCATTGGTTATTGTTTAATTATCATGTTTCCATGTAGGAACTATGGTCAAGATGGTTAGCAACACTTTCCTTTAGCTCTGCTGTCTGATTCACTTTTCTGACAGAAAATTTTAAAAACCAGGATCACCAGCTTTATCATATTTAAAGATTTTTATTTTTTAAAGATCCTGGAAGATTATTCACCAATTATTGTTTTTCATCTGTCCACTTTTCTGACAAAATCTCCACAGAAAATTTACTGACATTTCTTCAGGATGAGTTACTCTAAAAGTAGTGTACAGGATCAGTCAGTGAAGAAAGAGTTACAAGCTTTACTCTCTTCTGTGAATGACTTATCTATAAAAATAGATAAAGTAGACAACAAATTAGATTTATTTAAAGAAGACACTGGTCAGCAAATGGATTTGATGAAGGACATGATAAAACAGCACAACACTCAGATTACTGGTATGGAAGACACCTTACATGATTTAGAGAGCAGAGTTACTGAACAAGAGCATCAAGTGGAATTCCTTTTAAAACAAAACAGTTTTTTGCTCAGTAAAGTGGATGATCTAGAAAATAGATCACGCAGGAACAATCTTTGTTTATAAGGATTACCAGAACAAACAGAAGGCGACAACATGATAAACTTTTTCTCACTTCTTGGTTACCCAGTAGACTAAAGCTGCAGTAATCCCTTTCCTATGGCATAGAAAGAGCCCATAGGTCATTAACGTCTTCATCTACTAAAAAGGTAAATTCTAATCCTAGATCTATAATTGTACATTTTCTGTCTTCTCTTGACAAAGACTTAATATTAAAAACTGCATGGGCTAACTCTGCTGTCAAATTCAGTGGTAACATCATATGATTTGATAATGACTATTCTTCTAGAGTAATTACAAGAAGACAAGAATATCTGCCACTGATAAAAGAACTGAAGAAGAAAAATTTAAAAGTTAATCTTTTTGTTTTCAGCAAGGCTGAAAGTATTCTTAAAAGATGGTACAAAACCATTTGACACATAAAAATCTGCTGTTACATATTTACCAAACAACATCATTGATCAAACAGAAGAAATGGACTGTTGTGGTTATACACTTAAGCGTCAAGCAAAGATAAGTGATTTAACTATTGTTTTTCTTCTTTGTTTGCATATTAGCAATGGTATTCTTTACAAATCTGCTCATGAAAAATATCGCACACCTTTTTTTCTTTCATATCTCATACTGGAATAAGAGGTAAACCTTTTCCTATTCATTTTCTTTATGCCCATGTTTAACTCTATATGTCTTATTAATGCAGTAATAATATAGCGTAATACAGCAAAGCAATTAGTCTACTAAAAAGTAAAAAGATAGATGATATCTTATAACATCTTTTAACAAAGTATCTTAATGTTTATAAAACTATTCAGAGAAAAAGAGAGAGTAGTGATATGCATCTAGGTTTGCTTAATCTTTTATACATGACATACTACATTATCCCCATTGGATCAATATACCATCAATATCAATTAGTCTCAATTTAATGATCTGCTTTAATTCACTAAACTTTTATATTTTATAGGTAAATATATTGTTTTATGATGTTTTGATGGTTGAGGTAAGATTTTTTTTAAGCACTTGTTCGTTGATGCAGCTTTCCTGTTTGGGGAGGTACTGGTTCTTGCAGATATTCTGTGGCAAGGTTGTTTCTGTCAAAAGGGAAAGGAAAATAATATAAATGTAAGCTTTATTTTGATTAACTGCTCCGGGTTGCAGTTTTACTTTTAAATGAAGATTTATGCTGGTTATGCTGGTTTTGAGGGTTGGCATGCCTTTGAGGGGTTGTCTGTATTGGTCAGTCGATTCTGAAGTGAAGGAGGCTTCTGTCTTTCATCTTAGTAGCTTGAGCTATAAGTTTAACACCCGGGGGAAAAAAACTTATATTTTTTTCTTTCTTTTCCCTCCGTGGTCACAAGCTGCAGCTCTCCTGTTGTTCACTTGCAGCTCTAAAGGTTAAGCTTGAGCCATTTTTTTAAGTGTAAAATCCCTGAGATAGTGCGACCATTTTAAAGTGAGACTAAATGGCTCGGAGGTTACGTCATCTCTCGCTTGACTCGGAAGTAACAGACGATAACAATGGACCCATGGAGACTAACAGTAAATGAACATTGTTATAGGATTATTGCATAGAGCGCCACCACTAAATAACTTCTGCAGTCACAATCTTTATTTAAAGGTTAGCTCTTAAAACCATACTCATTTATTGTGTAATGTAACCTTTTATATATATATATATATATATATATATATATATATATAATACACACACACACGCACCTGTTTATTACATTCATGGCTGTTGAACTCTTTATTATATGCATTTAAAGAAATAAGTTTTAATTTGGGGCAAATTAACATATATACATATTTAATAGACTCCTGATTACCTACTGCTGGAAAATGGCAGACTTTACATGGAAAATATTACATTACGTTTTTTTTTATGTACTAATGTGCTTTTATGATCCATCTATGACTCTTTCATAACTTATGTTTTTTTTTCCTTCTTTTGTTGGCTAACTAGATAAATTAAAGTTGAAACTATACTAAGTTAAAGTAGAGTAAAAATGAAGTTACATAATAGCCTCAGAGTGATGTAGAACATTATTACGTTTATGGCTGTAGGCAGATCTGAATGTGCGGTTCACTACTTTTTTGATGCTTCTACTCACTACAGTTGCTTTAGCCCCAATAAGGTAAAAAAAAGCTTAAACAGTGTTTTAAGTGTATGGATAGAGGGGAAGAGGGACAAACATACGTAGCAGTTGAAATATTGTGCAGATGTCAGTTTGTGTGATGAACAGTAAAGGATATGGTGGTCTTGGGAATAATCTTGTATATTTATTGTATTATTGTTTGTTAGGTGGGAGCATTCACTGAGCAATACTGTTTCTTTTCAGGGTTGTCACTAGACTGCAGTCATGTGAAGTAAGTTTCTAGGAGATATACAGCAGGCAAATGCTGAATCAAAACTGGAGTTATTAGTACTAAGGGTGGCCTAATGGTCAAGCTGTTTGCCTTACAAACACAAGGTACAGGGTTTGAATCTCACAAGGGATAATTGGCTAGGCTTAAAATGGCTTGCAAAGGCAATTAGCCTAGTACTAACCTATGAACCTATTGTAATGCACAGCTCATTAATATTATTACTCTAATTATAGTCCGCTTAAAATTACAATGTGAAGCTCTTCAATAAATTTAATTTTATTCATCTATGTTTAATTATCAGACAACTCCCAAACTAAAACAGCTGCTTGCGCATGAAATAGACTCATGAGAAACTTAATTTCTTGTAGAGAATATGAACCTTTGGGATGTCATGGGTGGAAGGAATCTCAGGGGTGAGGCTGCAGATTACTCATGCTTTTTCTGTCACTTGTAGGGTTACTATGCTCCCCCCCTCCCTAGGGTGGCTAGGCCCTCTCCTTCTGTTTCGGCTTCTCCCAGGGGCAGGCCAGGTTTAGCTTCAGTTGGTGTTGCCCCCTAGCTCTTCAGGAACTGTGCCCAAGGTTCTATGCCCCTCTGATATAGAGACCTAGGATGGAGCCTGAGCTGGGGGTTTTGCAGGCTTTGCCTACTTTTATGCAAATCCCCAAAAAAGGGGAAAGATTTTGCACACTTTTAGATGTACAGGCAGTTCGTTTATATTTGGACAGAACTAAAGGGTTTCAGGCAGTCCTCAGCAGTTTTTTGTTTCTTTTGCTTTGAGTTCTCAGGAGCAGGCCTGTGTCAAAACAAACTATTTCCTAAGTGGATTAGGTTTTTTTTTGCTTGCTTTCTGTTATTCCCATCATGGCAAAGAGATTCAGCGGGATTGGGCCTTATCAACAGCTGGCTAGGTAGCAGCACACAACTTAGTTTGAGCTACAACCAAAGGATGGCTTTTTGCTCACCTGCCATACGGGTTCAATACTTTCTCTAGAGCATTATCACACCATTTTACTTACTCTAAATTCCTGCTGGTTGGCCACTGCTGTGCATTTGGGCATTTTGGCAAAGCTTGCTACATATGGTTAGCCATCCTCCCTCCCACCTCTGCTTTGCCATTCTATTCTACCAAAGGACTGCAGCAATGTGGATGAAGAACATTTTTGTACCATAAATGTAGATGTTTGGGTTGTACATATTGTTTATATTGTATATATTGTACATATAGTTGGTGCAAGGTAGTTTTTGGTTGGTTGTGTGTTGTCTTTTGGTTGGTTTTGACCTTTATTTCTTGGACATCCTGGGCAAGAAAGGGAGGAGGGATATTATTTGTCATAAAACTTGCACAGTCAGTGTTGGACAGCATTTTGTATGGGGAAAGCAGTTTTATATAATTGCTTAATATTGGGATGTTTAGCTGCAGAACTATATTGATATTCTTTAAAGTTGTATAGTGAGACATAGGAAACTATTGAGATTAATGGTAGAGAGAGATCAAAACAGTAAACGCTTGAGTTATTTGTGTTTTCTTGGATAGAAGAATTTTGCCGGAAATCTCACTATACTCATAAACAAGTATTCACTCATTTCATTACCCACTGTTCTTTGTTCTCATTTTCAACTTTTAATTTAATGCCTGTTCTACATAGAACTGGACATCACTGTTTCTGTATGTGAGTTTATTAATACCTGCTATGTCTGTCACTAAAATGAGTCTGTCTTGAGAATTGCTGACTAGAGATTCAGACCATTCATATCAATTTATTTTGTATTACTTTTGTGAGTTAATGGAGATGGCAAGTGACGCCTCTATATGATTAAACATTTAATTACTGTATATCTGGAAGTTATCAAAATATTGTACATCTAGAATTATAATGAAATTTCTAGTAAGATATTAACAGTGTAACAACAAATGTAATTTGAAGAATATTAAGTTCTTATAAGATGTCCAGCTATACTGATTAATGTGGTTAACAGCATGTATAGGCAAAAGTATAAAATTATTGATTGCATTGGTAAATATACTGAACATGAAACCTTGCATATTGTAAAGGTTGAATACACTAAATTATTAGTGTTTTAATTTCTAAATATCAATTGCTTTAGTCTTTGTAATGTTCAGCAAATATTGTGATTACAGTTGCTATGATCCAACATTTATTATTGTTCCAAACGACAATCCAGAAGGTAAACGTAACATCTCTTAATGATTTTCAGAATGATTAAATATTAAATAAGTGCAGAGTTATATATATGCGTGCTGTAAGAGTAGATTGCATTTTACTTAAATGTAACTTGCAGCTTATATTTTTAAATACAAACACCCCTTTTTTTAAATGTATGGCTTATACAGGAGACATCTGGCAGCTTTGAGAGCTTTGATGTTTAATAATTTTAACTGATTTTTGTTGTAAGCTAATGGTTAAACAGTGATGCTGATGAATTGGTTACTTAAGATGATAGTGTATATCTTCTTTATGCAATTACATTTGAATAACAAACAGGTTAAACCAGATGCTGTAAAGAATAATGTAAAACTTTGGGGCGAGATATGACATTTTTCTAAGTTTACAGTTTTCCTAAAGAATCAAATTTAAGCAAATAAGCTCTCCCAATTTCTAAGTACTTATTCTAAGCACTTTTTGAAGTCCTAAATTTCATCATTGTTGACACAAAATAAATTTAACTCATAATATTCAAGTATAAAGCCCTATCTGGGAGTAGGATGACATAAAGGATAAGTAAAATAACTCTAAACAAAGTAAATAAAGATTTTAGTTAAAGAAAGAATTTATAAATGATGTAATGTAGTCTTTTTATGAAGCTATAACTCCTTATTAGTTGCTATATAGTAGTGAATATTACATGATGAATACATATGTGCTATGTGTAATGTAATATTTTTTCTGGGCAGTTTTTGCAGAAAGTAATTGTGTTCATATCTTAGTAATGTGATAACTTTTTCTATTAGCTCTATACCTTGTTAACTACCATTAAGATCTTCGCAAATCTTCCCCTACAAATAAATTTAATTGCTGGGCCGTCTTTTTTTTTTTACTTGCATGGTGAGGTACATTAATAAAATTGTAGTTTAAACATAGTGTGGGGAGGATTGCATTACTAGTGGATTGAATAGCTGGTGTAATGGTGCAGCAGTTAGCGTTGTTGCCTCACAGCAAGAGTTCCCCAGTTCAGTTCTCGGCTGGGGTACCTTCTGTGCAGAGTCTGCATGTTCTCTCTGCCTTCATGTGGATATCCTTCAGGCACTCTGGTTTCATCTCATGTTACAAAAACATGCGTTTGGAGAGTTTCTCCCCAGGCCTCCGATGAAAATTGGCTTGTTCCAAGTTGGACTTTCCCGGTAAACAAACATTAAATAAATAAATTATATTAAAAGAGGGGGAGGGAGAAAGGAAAAAAAAAGAGCAATGGTAAAAAGGATAGAAAAAGGTAAAGAGAAAAACAAGGAAAAGACTTAGGTTTGCTTTAACTAAGCTATTTGATTCATAAATGCAAAGTACACGGTTTGATTCTGACTTTGGGTTAATAACAAAACACAGTAAGGTTTTTCAGGCTAACTAGCCTACTATTTAACTATAAACTTACGTACTTATCAACTAAAATATAGAAAAGATTATTTGTTTTTTGATGATTGTTAGTAGTTAAGTTTAAATAGTGTTTTATAACTGGTTATTACAGTTTCTGCAGCTAATTAGAATTCATTAATATGAATGTAAGTAAAGATACTATTTTGTATATAGTGCTTGAAGCATTCTCTTCAGTAACTTAGTTACCTTATATAACTTTTTTACTTGCTTTCTGTGAAAAAGAAATATTTGGATAGTTAGAGTTAGGAACATATTGAAGAGGGGTTTTAGAGGGTACACTTGGATGGCTTGGCAGTTCAAGTGTAGGGGATGTTCTTTTCCCCATAGATTGTATAGTTTGTCTTTTAATATAATATTTAATGGATTTTTTTCTACATTCTTTAGGGGTGCCTGTAAACATTTGATATATGGTAGCACTATGAGTGATCCATTCACTTTCTCAAATAGGTATATATATATATATATATATATATATATAATTTTTCTTCCTTTTTTAGTCACATCACATAAATATGTCTACAAATTCTGTAAATAACAGTATAATGCTTAAATAATAGCACTAAAAGGAGAAGTTTGATTAAATATCTAAGATTATTTGGTCCACATTTTATCTTTCTACAGGAGACACATTTACTCCAAAAAGATTTAAACAAGTTTAATATTAGTAATTACAGTTTTAACAAGCTCACATCACAAACAAAAGACAAGGGGAGTAATGATTTTTATGGAAAAATTCAACAATTATGCCTAAAGTTGTGTATACTTATCAGGACAGTTTGGGCATGTTCTGTTTGGTGACCTTAGAAATTAGTTGGGAAAATATATACATTAGTGAATCTTTTTATTGGATTCCTGGACTGGGAGTAAGAGCAGTTAGGCAACAGACAGAGGTAATACAATATTCTAAAGGGGATTTAATATTAGTAGGGTATTTTAATTGCATAAAATACTATAAGCACACACAGGAAGACTGCTTCTTCAAAGCCATTGTCAGAATTTATTGAAATGTATAATTTAATAGATATAAATTATTTTAAATACTCAAACACAGTATTTTACACACATTACTCAGACAGACACTGCACTTACTCAGGAACTGATAGGGTATATTTATCAAGAGAATTAGTTACAAAACTAGTTAAAGTTATGGTAACTTTGTGCTCCCTCTCAGACCAGAATGCCCTTACATTTGAATTGCAAATATAAGCAAAAAAGAAGTTAGCTATTACTAGAATACCTTCTGACATAATGAATTTCAAAGACTTTAAGGAATATTATATAAAAGAGGTACAATCTTTTTCTTGTGGTAAATATGACAGATGATATTTCAGAGATATTGATTTGGTACTCACTGAAGTCCTATATATATGGTAAAACTTTAAAATGATATAAAAATGAGAGGAAGCAGTGCAACGGAGATTTGACAGAAATGCAGGTGAGTATTGATAGACTAAAATTTAACATCCAGTAAGGGATGAAACACTTAGCTACTGAACTGGAAGAAATTAATAAAAAATATTTCGAAGTTTTGCATCGTAAAAACATGCTAGATTTGGAGATTAGATTAGATTTGTATCTTACTCAATGAACTCTAGGAATCAGAGAATAATAGCTAATAGAAAAAAAATCAAATCAGATAAGGGAAGTATATATGCCAGGTACTAGAAAGAAAGTGACAGATCTAGAGGGAATATTAGATGTTTTTAGGAAACATAATCAAAATATTAACTCACAAATTATAGAGCCACAAAATTTAAGTACATTCCCTAAATCAAATCCATCCTCAGCCCCTTTTTCCATTTTGCACATGGGTGAGGGTGTCACTTACATCTTGAACCAAGATTTACACTGCCAGTCTGCCTACTGCATGTCTTTGGAATGTTTCTTAAAAGTCAAACTACAGGAACAGCATATTAAGGTAATTGATAAACAAATAACAATGACTGAACTTAAATCTCAAATAATTAAACTAAAGCTTAACAAAGCTCCTGGTTTAGATAATATTATTCCTGAAATGTGTAACAATTTTACCCAAAGAAGCACTATTTGTTACTAACGGTGTTTAATTTAGTTAAGGAAGGTCTGGATTCACCTCCCTCTTGGAAATATACAGTTATATCCCCTATTCTAAAATCTGAAAAGTGTGCTAAAGAATGTTTCTCTTATAGACTTATATATCCCTTTTGAATGTTAATTAAAAGTTATTTATGGCAATTCATGCAGATAGAATCAAACAGCTGCTTCCCTTATTGATGAAGATCAAACAGGTTTTATAAAAGGCAGGACCACTTAGTGATAATATTAAAAGAATAATTTCTCTGATTAATTATAGAAATTTAACAAAAACAAAATATGACCATAGTCAGTCTAGACATAACCAATGCTTTTGACTCAGTCAACTGGAATTATTTAATATTAGTTTTGGAAAAATATGTTTTTTCACATAAATTCACATATTTAATAAAATCATTATATAAGAAATCTTTAGCATATATCTAAACAGGGTCATGTTTTTCAACTTCTGTTTCACTTAATAGAGGTACAAAGCAAGGATGCCATCTATCCTCTTTGTTGTTTGGCTTGCTAATTGAGCCCTTTGCTCACTATGTAAAAATGACTCCAGAAATCAAAGGCTTTTTGGTTGGAAATGCCACAGAAATGAAAAAAAAAACAGCTCTTTGCTAATGCTAAATGACAATGAAGATTCACTACCTGTCCTATTGAAGTCAATGTATTATTTTCATTCTCTCTTTGGTTTCATGTTTAATGAAAATAAAACAGAAATGTTATTAATAAACTCTGTTAAAAGTAAATTAAATACATTTTCTAAATATTTTGCTCCTGACAATAACATTAAATATCTAAGGGTCTTATTAACAAAGGATATGAGTGAGACATTAAAAATCATTTATAATAATGTTTTAAATCATATTAAAAGCCTCATTAAAAATATGGAATAATTCTTCTTTACAATGGAAGACAGGTTATATATTATTAAAATGATCATTTTCCAAAGTTACTGTACATTATACAACCATTTTCTATCCCCCACCCGTAAATATATAAATCGGTTGAATAAGTTAATTCTAAATTTTCTGTGGGATCATAGTAAACCAAGAATAGCCATTAATCACTATTTGAATGATTGGGAAAAGGGAGGTATAAATGTACTGAATATAGAGATGTATGCATTATCCTCTGTTGTAAAGACATTATCTTTTGGTTAAATAATTCTTACTGCACTACATGGAAACAAATGCATGAGATAATCTGCTATGATTCTATTCAATTTCATACCATAGTATAAGAATGATGCCTAACATCTTTTTCAAAATGATGAAAGAATATTCATTCTTTGATAAACAGAAATGTATAACGTCCAACTTTATAAAGGATACATTAAATATATATATATATATATATATATATATATATATATATATGTATATATATATATATAAAAGTTCAATGAACCACTCCTTGAGCCAATAACCTACGACCACAAGTTAAAAAACACTTTTATTCGATCCACATAAAATAGTTGACTGTGCAAATTTTATCCACAAAAGCAGATCAATTATCCACTGTGTAGTGATAATCCACAAAGCAGGTCAAGCGCTTTCGTCACAGTTCTGAGAAGGTGTTGTAAAACTTAGGGTTGCATGTTTACGGGGCATTTGTTTTGGTCCCATAGGCTTCTGAGGAAGTAGAAGGAATACTCGGTCTCGTAGGTATATATATAAACGGTTTCAGTATCCATTATTAACTGTTCTGATGAAGTCTATCGACGAAAGCGCTTGACCTGTTTTGTGGATTATCACTACACAGTGGATTATTGATCTGCTTTTGTGGATAAAATTTGCACAGTCAACTATTTTATGTGGATCGAATAAAAGTGTTTTTTAGCTTGTGGTCGTAGGTTATTGGCTCAAGGAGTGGTTCGTTGAACGTTATTTGTGGTGGTTTCCGCTCTTTTACACACCCACCTCTCAGTGTTTTTTATATATATATATATATATATATATATATATATATATATATATATATATATATATTCTTAAATCAAAATGCAGATATTAAGGCATGGCTATTTTTGTTATATCCTATAGCTTGTACCCAGGATTGTATGAATTCTTTAGATGTAGATGTAATCAAAACTGTTAAAGAGATTAATTTATTGGCATCAGTTATTAAAGGCTGGCAAGTTACTTTCATTGGAACAAATCAGAAATGAATTTAATTTAAATGCAAGTATGTGGCTATCAATACAACATGTTAGACAATTATAGAATAATTAATGATCAATCTTCTGATGACACTGAGAAAAAACTAATACTTAGTTCTCCCAAATGTACTTCTCTGTCAATACAATGGAAATTAGTTGCATGGAAATTTCTTCTTCGAGCTTTCCTTACACTTCATAGACTAGAATTAATGTTTAAACAAGAAATTGGCTGCTGGAGATGTAAAGTAAAACTGAAAGCAGTCCTGACTGGCAACACTTGTTCTTTGACTGTCAGTTACTTAAAACATTTTGGCATGAAGTAAATCAATTTGTACAAACAATTTTCTATGATAAATTTCAGTTATATAAATCTTTATTTTTATTTAATTCACCCATTCCGCAATGTGTCTCCAGAGCAGAATTTTCACTTTTAAGGATTATTCTAGCCATTGCATGCAAGACAATTACAATTAACTGGAAGAGTGAATCATTTCCATCTTTCAGAGAATTCAGAAATATTGTGTTGTTCGTATTTCGAATGGAACTGTCAACTATTAGGAAAAGAACAGAAATAATATTTATTATAACTCCTGGCAAAAGGTGGTGGAAATACTGGAGACTGGTGTGACTGAACACTATGATTTACCTTATATTTTGAGGACTTTTTCTTCTTTTGAATTTATAACTCTAGGCACTCATGTAAATAGTTTTAGTTGGATTTGTACGTTTTTTTTTTTACTATGATGTATTCGTTGTTGACCATTATTATTTGATTTAACTTCTGAGAGATACAAAAATTATTTGCTTTTTTTTTTCTTGTTGTAGTTTATAAAAATTTCACTAAAAATAAATTTCGGACAAAAAACATGCTTTCCTGTACATACATTATACATCACATATCTTTTCTTTCCTTTATAACTATCATCAGTCCAGCATTACATAAGTGGCTGAATTCCTGCCTTCCCTTAAACCTCACTCCTCTTGAGCATCAGTCTGCATGTATTGTTCCCTCTATTTCCATTTATTTGTATGTAATTTAATCTTTCCGTTTTGTAAAGATCCCTCTTCCACTTTTTTTGTCTCTTACAATATTCAGTACTTCAAGTATAGTTGGTTTAGAGTTTGAGTTCCAGTTTTTAGTAATTACTTTTTGACACCGAAGAGAATTAAACCTAATAAGGCCTTACTATGTCTAGGCAATTGAGATCCTGTGTCCCAGCTGATAAGAACCATTTTCTTAGTTACAGCCATTGGCTCACCCAGTATTTCTGACAGAGTATTGTATAATTTTTTAAATCTGCCAACTCATTATACTTTCAAAACATATGCCCTCAGTTACATCTTTCTTCTGCAACAGACCTCCAACATTTGCTTTCTGCATGAGGGAAAATTCTTTGAAGTCTGCTTGGAGTATAAAAGTACCTGTGCGGACACTTCAAAACAAACATCCAAAACCGTCTGGACTTTGATGCATACTTGGAAGCCGTACATATATCTTCCCATTCTTCACTTATAAATTGCTTTTCCAGTCTCTTCCCAATATTTTCTAACATCATCTGATTGATTCATATAGTTATATTGCAATGTTTTATATGCACTACTAATTCTCATTTTTTAACAGCAGCTCCTGTTGTAAATTCAACTGAAATGGTATCAGAACATTTCTTTTACATAGGGTTCCTTACTTATAGGCATTCTCTCTGCCTATACTGTGATATTAATCCCTGGTAGGGAAGGCAGTCTCTAGCCTGCAGTCCAAACATCATCTTGGTCTAATCCCAGTGTGTTACCTTTCCCTCTCTAGTTATTTGCTCTGAATACCTTGGATCATTTGCCTGTTTTCTCCAGTATATTCCAACCTCCTGTTCTGTGTTTTCTGTATCCTTACATGCAGTCATCCATATTAGCAAAATCTCCTTTCTCCCTTCTCAAGTTGGCTTATTTCTTAGAATACTTTCTGCTACTTCATGAATACAGTATTCTGTTTGATTATTATTCTCTGTAAGGATTTGCATCCAAAATCCCATTCTGTCTTTACTTATCGAACTCCTCCCCCTGCTTCATTACATTTCTGTTTAATTTTGAATTATAACCTTCTGCTTGTGTAATGTATATGAGTCTTAACTGTGTAGCTCTAAAATATCCCTTCAAATCAGGTAATCCTAAACAACCTTGTTCTATTGGAAGGATCATCTAATCTGAGATAACTCTTACCTTCTTCCACTCCCAGAAAAATTCTTTCAACTGTTTCTTGATTATTGTCCACAGCTTCTCCTCTGGTTGATAAAAATATGCCTGACTTTTATATAAAACTAAAGGGGCTGAAAACATTTTCATTGCTTGTATCTTACTATCCATGTCCATAAAAAAGAGCTTCTGCTTTCTCAGTTTTTGTATTATATTTTGTTTAGTCTCTTCCCACATATCCTTAGTTGCCATAACAGAAGTCTTTTTAATCCTTATTCCTAAATACGTCATGTTATCATGTCCCCATAAATATGGGTATTGCTGAACCAGTTCATGTGTGAGTACATAATTTAATGATATAGCTTTTATTTTATCTTCATTAATTTTGTATCAAGAAAAGACTCAAAACTGACTCAGAATGTTCCACAAAAGATGTCCTTTTCTGGATTTATCAGGTAGAAAATTAGTATCATCTGCAAATAAAGCCAACTTTTCTTGATTACCATACCAATTGTATTCTTGTATTTCTGAGTTCTTTTTTGTTAATTCCAGTGTCTCTAAATATAAAGCAAATAACAAAGGGGAAAGAGGACACCCCCTGCATTGTTCCTCTGTTCAAACAGAACTTATCAGAGAAGAACCCTCCTACTATAATTCTTGACTCCAGTCTTTCAAATATTCTCCTAATATTAACCTTATTTTTTTTGTAATAAAATGCAAATGCTTTTATTGACCTACCAGTGAAATGCCAGCTAACTCTAGTGAATGATTTTTCTACATTAAAACCCACTGGCAACAGTGACGATTTCTTACATTCTGCTATCCTCTGGATCATCATTGTTCTGTTAATGTTTTAAATTGTTTGCCTCCCTTCCACAAAACCACATTTATTCTTATCTATCAATTTTGGCAACATTTTTGCCATTTTTTTAGGTAGTATAGACATAAACTTTATAATCATGGTTTAAAATTGAAATGGAGCGATATGAAGTGTGATATGATGGACCTTTACCGTCTTTAGGTAATACAGCCACCACACCTTTCTATCAAGATGCTGGTGCTTCCTCTTAGTTTAAAAATACTATTAAATAACGTATTCCATATTTTTATCACTTTCGTTCATCTTAACTTCCAGACTTCTTCAGGAGTACCATCTGTTCATGGAGACTTTACTGAAGCTTGATTTGTACATCACCATTGTTATCTCATCACCTATGTTAACTGTTAGTTGAGCCTCATCTACCTTTAATGTTGGCATAATTAAGTCTCCCATAAGCATTTCCACATTTATACAAAGGTTCATAAAATTTCCAAAATATTTGTAGCACCTCTTAAGAATATGTGGTTATTTTTCTTATTATAGGCCTCCTACATTTGATTACAACCCTTTCTACTTTCTGTTGCCTGAGTCTTTTTGCTAAAAGTTTCTTTATTCTGGAGTTATCAAAAATCAAGCAATCTTTCTAAACTAATGCATATTATCCAGATACTCCCTTATTTTTGCTTTAGTAGTCAGCATTTGTGCCTCTTAGAGATTCTCTTATTCTGCAATACTTTTCGTCAGCCCCTCTAAGTAATTCCTTTTGCTTATTAACCATATCTCGATTTTATTTTAACCCATTTTTAAACTCCATTTTCATTTTATCCCACTCATTAGCAATAATTTCTGAAGATATTTTTATATTCCCTAATAACGCTCATATAATTTCCACTACCCATTCCTTAAATTCCTCTCTTTTTTTAGCAGATAGGTGGGAAAGAACTAGTGTCTCATTTTTACTTCATTACACTGCATTTTATCTGTTTTTTATTGGTGTGTGATCTGAAATAGTTATTGTATGTTTGTCAAGCCTTTCAATTAAATGCACATGTTCCTGTGAAATATAAATTCTGTCTAGTCTAGCCCAGTTATTGTATCTTGGGGAAAATTCTGTCTGAGTTCCTACTACTGAATTTGCATATTTCAAACTAAATAGTTTCATAAATTTCTTCAGAAATATACCCTCTTTTGCTCTATCCTCCCTGCTAGGCCCTCTCGATAAATCCCAACTATTGCAAATCAAGTTCCAGTCTTCACCTATAAGTAGGTTGACTCTTCCGTCAGGGTGTTGTGTTGTGCAGTGCCTACAGCAGTCATTGTTGTCCATGCAGTTCTAATATTTTGTTTAATGGAATGAGGCTCTGATATTTTCAAGAGATAACCTACAGGGCCTATCTCCCATTATTTTGCAGCAAGCCCTTTTAATTTTGCCTTCATTTCTTTCTTAAGAGGGTAATAAAGGAAAAGGGGAGTGATTATACTAATTGCCAGAGGGAGCCCAATAGTGATAGAAGAGGGAAAAAGACAATATAATGGTAGATCTGCTGTAGTAAGGGGATACTGGTGGGGGGAATAATGTTGACCTATAAGTAGTATTCCCTGATGAAAGCTGATTATTTTTCCCAAAAATTCTTAAGCTCCACAATAGCAATTTTTGATGGAATATAAATACAAGAGGGTAATATTTTTTGGAGAGCTATCGTATGTGATTTTCATTTATTACAGGTTTCAGTTTATGAATTTATCTACTTCTTTCCCTTTGTAAATAGCTACATCCATGTTGTCATTCCTTCTTTCCAAACAATGTACAGCCCTTTCCGCAGAGTTTCCATATTGCTCCAATTTAGACCTTTATGTTTTGTCTTATTGTAGGATATGCAAGCAGTATTGCCCGACAGCATGTGTGTTAATGTGTAATTAACACCCTCCCAGGGGCGTTATGAGGCGCAACACCACAGGTGTAGGGCATGTACACCTCTGGAAGGGTGTTAATTACACATTAACACACACCCTGGAGGGAATTATTGCACTTAGAGAATGGGCTGTCTGTAAAATTGTTGTGTTTTACTTGTTTAAGTACTATATTATATTTTTATGTACTTTTTATGTAAAATAGTTCCTTCCCCTAATGTTTCAGAGTTGCTGTAGTATATGTTAATGGTGATGGAGGAAGCATTTTTCATTGAAAATATATAAAAGCATATGTTGAACTAAGAGGTTGAAGTCCGGAAAGCCATAAATAATGGGTGAACAAAGGCCCAAAAATAGGGATAATATTTAAATACTGCTTTTACAAACATAAATTTGAAAGAATAACAGGTTTTGCATTGGCATGCACTTTCTGAAGGGAATGAAGTCTGAAATTCAAATGACTGTCATCATTTTCTGACTACAGTTCTCAATGTTTTGCCAGCGATTTACCAGAAAAACAAAATTTTATGAGGACCATGCCAAAAAGATGAGGCAAAAATCTGTACAAATAAGAATTATGTCAAAAGTTATGTTTGTCTCCCACACAGTCTTTTCTGCTTTCATACATGCATACGCTTTGTCACAGACTTAAACAAGCACACACTTTTTTATTTTGTTTCTTTTTTACTTTACACTTGCTATACAGCAAAAGCACTGCTTTTTCCCTGTTTACTGTGTGTCTCTCTCTCTCTCTCTCTCTCTCTCTCTCTCTCTCATACACACATACACAGTTTCTTCTGTTTTCACACACACATAAACACACACAGTCTGTTCTGGTTTCATGCGCACATTTATTCACACACGCAGACAGAAATATAAACAAAGTATATGCACTTTTTCTGTTTATTTTTTTACAGTTGCTAAATGGCAAAAGCACTCCTTAGCAAGCAGTAACTGCTCAGTCAGTCTCGCTTTCACTCACATGCACTCATATACTTACAGACACAAAGACACACATGCATCTTTTTTTTTTTTTTTTTGCATTTTACACTTGCTAAACATGAGAAGCACTGCTTAGTGAGAGTAAATTAATGGCAGCTGTTAGTTTTTTTCTGTCTGAGGTCCAGGGTGGCTTGATATGCTGTCGTGAAATGGCAGCCTTGTTTTTCAGTGGCCATTACTTGGACTTTAATACCCTGCTTGAGAACGTTCATTCTCCAATCAGGTGCTGATATAAAGTTTACCCATTCTCTAAGGAAAGTTATCCTTGCAGTAGTTGACCAGTCAGTCTTTAAATTCTTGCATGTATGTCTCAAAAGCAAATGTCTCTTCAGTACTCTTTACCCTTCCCTTTGTCACCCAGACACTTTTTTATTCCTTTTTTATTTTATTTCTTCTAAAATCATGACAGTCATCCCCAGGTTGACTCTTCCGTCAGGGTGTTGTGTTTCATGTTGTCCAGTGCCTTTTAGTTAATTTGCTACTGGTGTACCATTTTCCTTTTCAGTGATGACTTGTTTAGTCACTGCCATTAGCACCTTACATCACATTCAGGCCCAGGCTAACTACATTGCTGACCTCATTACTCTCACTCTGGCAGTATAATGTGATTTGGCATGTGATCCTTTGCCTTTGGTTCTACTAGTCCACTCATGTCATATTTTAAATGATTGTTAATATTATTCTCTGTGAGGCATTTTTAGGTAGCTCATGTCCTTCTCAGAGATGCTTTTTTGAGATAGACCTAGCAATGATTCATTCAGCAAGTTATGTCCTAACGGAAGATGAAGATGGAGAAGACCTATCATGTATGAAAGTTATACAGCTTCTGTAATGGTGGATGTATGGGACCAGACACATCATCTTCTACATCCCCACCTTCCTATTTCCATCATTTTTGGTATGGATTTCAGAGTTGGACCATAAAGCTTTTATCTTCTCTTTAGTTTTTTCATTTCTGTTGCTCTACCTTCTGTGGGCTAACATATCTTCATTGAGGTCCTTTTGTGTATAACACATTATTGGAAAATGGAAGGCATTAGTTGGCTGGGAAAGTTTTAGGATCTAAACTGCCCAAGTCCTAGAGGTACACGAAAATGGACCTGGTCCTACTTATCTATCATGGCAAAACTTTGTTTTTTATTTTTTTTTATTTTACCAAACTGTAGTAGTAGTTTTGCATAGGGATAGTACAAGGGATACTGCGGTTAACTTTACTGTGCAAAGTTTAAAGGAATGTTAACAAGAAAGAAGATGAAGTGTTACAAAGGTCTGATATGGTCACAAGTGGGCAGCTGAAAGTTTTCTGTTTTGTGCCTGAAAAACAACAGCTTAGAAGCAGTTATTTTTCTGCATCCCACCCATTTAGTAGAGTTCACAGACCAAATCTGTAAAACTCCTGTTTTACACTGAATTTCCTTTTCTTTGGTTTAGTTACTTTACTTACTTTGCTGCTTCAGTTAGCAGACAAAGAAGATTGACTTAAGTGAGATGTTTATAATGCAGACCTTCCATCTCAACAAGACCACTAAAGAAGTGGCTAGTAAGGGCTGCCACGCACTTTCATAGGCTGAACTTTGTATTTCCATAGTTGTTGTATTTATCAGAATCTGAATCATGGGAAAGCTACGATGTGCTTTCACCTACGTCAAGCAGGTTATTCATCAAAAACTCCTAGCTGCCTCTGTCCCAGTTTCTGATGTTCTTCATGTTTCACTGTTGCAGTCATTACATTTGGCTTATCTGCTTGCAGGTAGCCCTCAGTCGGCCTGATTAACAAAGTCTTGGGTCCTGCATCGGTTGCTGTCCCTTCTTCCATGACGTCAGTTCGTCAGGGGTATAAAACATGCAGCCAACGCCATTACCTCAGTCTTTCTTGCCGTGCAGTGCCCAACGCAGAGCAGTTCGCAAGTGCCGGTCGGCCAACTCCTGAAATTTTCGTTTTCGAGTTTCAGAACCGAAGTCTTCAACTAAAGCTAAGTACCCTGTTGGGGAAACTTTTTCTTGCTCCTTACCGATGTCAGTAAAAGTTAATAATTGCATTACTTGTGGAAAGCAAATACTTAATAAAGATTTTCATTCGTATTGTATTCCTTGCCTAGGCCCTGACCACGACGTACCTTGCTGTCAGTTTTGTGCTTTATTTAAACAGCGCACTATCCGTCGTCAGTATATTTTCCCCTCTAAATATTTCGGTTCTCGGTTTAATTATCCAGAAATGTCATCGGTTAGCCATCTGATTACCGGGATTCTAAAAAAACACAAAGATAAAGACAGAGACAGGCCCCCGAGGTCCAAAACTGCTGACAACGCTTCTCCTAAGTCAGTCGCCTGTTCACCGGTACTCAGTGAGATGGTTTTGCAGCCCCTGATACCCGCTACTTCTGATTCGCAGGCCTCTACTGAGACCCATTCGGAGTCCGGTATGCCGCGAGATGCTTCAACTATGGAACTCGCGGATTTCTCTACCGTGGATGGGTCCGGAGCCACTGTGCAGACACCGGCTTCTGAGGGTGTATTCAGGCCTACAGACTTGCATATTAAACCGGTGCCTCCTTCTTTACTGAGACCTAAATCTTGGTCCACGCCTAAAAAACAGATGCCCAGGCCACATGCTCAGGCTTCTATGCCTAAAAAACAAATGAAAAGAATGGCTAAAGATCTAATAACTCTAATCAGGGGTAGCAACCCCCCCCCCCTTCTAAGAGGCCTAGGACTGAAGTTGATTCTGAATCTTCTGATCAGGATTCTGTTTCTTCTGATTCTTCTGATGATCTGGATTTGCCCTTATCTACTTATGAAGATTTTGATGCAGAGGACTCCATTCCCTCTGCTTCCCCTATTGAGGATTTTTCTTTTGGGGAAACCTTACATACTCTATGGGAGCATTTCCACTGAGAAAGCCAGGATTTTTCTGATTCAAAAAAGAGGCTTAGGGATTTCCTTCTCCTACCTCAGCATAGGCCTTTAGCTATTCCTCCTGTACTAGACATTATTGATGATGCTTTTTCGGAATCTAGTTTGGCCCCTGATTCCCTGCCTCCTGCTCCCAGAAAACCTGACGGATACTACAGGGTCCCTGAGTCCCACAAGTTCCTTTTTAAAAATTCCTATTGCAGATTTAGAGACTATTTCACAGGGGCCCAAGGGCATTAAGGCTTCTAATGCTAAAAATCCTACCCCTTCTGATAGAGACTCCAGGGCGCTGGATAGATGGGGTAAAAAGGTTTACACTTCTGCAAGCTTGGCCATTAGGGCTTTAAACTGCCAGTTTCATATGTTAAAGTATCAGCAACATGTTATTGGACTGCTTAAACAGAAAAGGATGTTGATTCCTGACTGTGTGGAAAAAAGAATTACAGGATTTAATGCGTTCTGCTGAACAAGTTGGAAAACATACTTTGCAATGTGGTTTTGATTCATTAGAGGTCTCTTGCAGAGCTGCTGTTACTGGGTCTGTGCTCAGAAGGCATGCTTGGCTTAAGGAGCAATCTTTGCCTGATTATGTTAAAGCTAAATTGTTGGATGCTCCTTTAAATCAGGACCGCCTGTTTGGCAACAAGGCTGAGGAAGTTCTTAAAAAGATGGAAGATAAAGCTAAATCTATGCAAGCTGTTAAAGATTGTTTACAAGTTCAGCCTCCTAGATTTAGTAGGCACTGGCCCTATAAGAATTGGTCCTTTCCAGCACCTTCCAGGTCTTCTCAAGCCAAACCCAGACACAGCAGAAATCCCAGGTTTCAGTCCCAGGGGACACACAGAACTAAGCAGTGGGGGGCCTCCACTTCCAAATCTGGGAATAATAAGACTCCCCCCATATGGTAAACTGTCTCAATGACTTCCTTTTAAAATCTCCAAGCACTGATCAACTGACTGCCCCTTTGGGGGGAAAGATTGCTCTTCATGCAAAGAATTGGGAACTCATTACCCAGGACAAATGGGTTTTATATATAGTGTCCCAGGGATACAGATTTCACTTCCACACATTGCCAACACCAAGTGGGTGGCCAGACTTGCCCCCAAGTCAGTGGGCAGAGGCCCAAAAACAAGTACTTTCTCTCTTAAGCATGGGTGCTATTCAAACTTGTACCAGAAGAGGAAAAGGGACAAGGTTTCTACTCTAGACTTTTCCTGGTACCCAGAAAAGACAATTCATGGCGTCCTATCCTGGACCTTTCTACTCTTAACACCTTTTTGGAGATTCCAAAATTCAAGATGCTGACTCTTCACCAATTACTTCCTATGCTAGGCAAAGATGCCTGGTTGGCAACACTAGATTTAAAAGAAGCATACCTGCACATCCCAATCAGGGAATCTTGCAGAAGATACCTACGCTTCAAAGCAGGCTACACGCACTATCAGTTCTCTGCACTGTCCTTTGGCTTATCTACTGCATCCAGGGTATTCACAAAGTGCCTAGCTCCAGTTATTGCATTTTGCAGGCAAAGAAATGTTCAAATATACCCATACCTGGACGATTGTTGAATTCAGGCAGAAGCCAGGACATACTTTTGAATCATCTGGCCTTTGTACAAAGGGTTCTAACTTGTCTGGGGTACACCATAAACAAAAAGAAATCACACCTGGTACCCTGTCAACAAATTATATTCCTGGGAGCAAGCTTGAATACAACTTCCCAGATGGCTTACTTCACGCCAGAGAAACAAATTCATTTGACAACCTACTTCAAACAAGTGGCCACAAAAACCTTGCTATCTGCAAGACAAATACTGCAAGCCTTGGGGTTCATGGCCTCCTGCATTCTTCTAATTCTATATGCAAGACTGCATATGAGGAAACTACAGTGGTATCTAAAAAGCTTATAGTGTCAGCATTCTCAAGACCTAGAAATAATAATTCCTATCATACCTTGCCTACGCCTAGAGTTCTTTTGGTGGGCAGAGGCCTGCCACCAAAACAAGGGACTACCTTTCACACAACCCCCTGCCGCCCAAACCCTAACAACATACGCATCAGACTATGCATGGGGTGCTCACCTGGCAGAGAAGTGCATTCAGGGCAGATGGAACCCAAGTCAAGTGCACCTGCATATCAATCAAAAAGAAATGTTAGCTGTACAGAATGCTCTGACAGCCTTCAAGGACCACATTCGTCCAGGACAAATAATGGTAAAGACAGGTAAGAACACTGTTATGTGGTACATAAACAAGCAGGGGGGGTACACATTCTTACCCCCTCTGCAGACTAGCCATGGCATTGTGGAACACAGCCTTGGGCTACCAAGTGCACCTACTAGCTCAATTCCTGCCAGGGAAATTAAATACACTGGCAGACAGACTAAGCAGAAACCTCATGAACCTACACGAGTGGAAACTGGAACCAAGGATTTTCAACATGTTGACAAGCAAATGGGGTAGTCCAGATATAGACCTGTTTGCCTCTCCCCAGAACTACCAGTTGGACAAATTTTGCACAAGGACTCCCCACAAACAAGCCTGGAAAGTTGATGCTCTGTCCTTCAGCTGGAAAAACCTATCAGCCTATGCCTTCCCCCCTCTGCCTCTGCTCTCCAAAGCACTACAAAAAATCAAACAGGACAAACCAAGGATGATTTTGATTGCTCCAGACTGGCCAAGCCAACAGTGGTACCCCCTCCTGTGCAGTGTGTCACGGTTATCTCCATGGCACCTGCTTCAGACTCCTTCCCTACTGTCTCAGCAGGAGAACCAGATTCTGCACCCTCAGCTTCTAACACTGAACATTGCAGCCTGGCTAATTACTTAATCTCTCCTTTACCATCACTCAGCAAACCTGTGGGGGATATCATTTTAGAGGCAAGGAGGCCTAGTACTAGAAAATCTTATGCTGAAAAATGGAAAAGATTCTGTGCCTGGAACCAGTCTCAAGGGATGAGCACAGCAGCGCCCAATTTACCTCAGATTTTACAATACTTAACTGAGATGCTTCACAAGGGTCTGTCTTTTTCCTCCATTTAAATACAAGCATCAGCCATTTCAGCTCATTATAACACAGAACCGCCTCCCCTCTTCTCTTATCCACTGCTCAAGCAGTCCCTCAGAGGGGCCAAAAATTTGAGACCACCCAGGAGAGCGCCAACCCCAGCCTGGGACCTTAACTTTGTCTTGTAGAAGCTCACTCTACCTCCTTTCTAGCAAGCTGCTACTGCAGACTTAAAATGTCTTTCTTGGAAAACAGCTTTCCTTTTAGCAATCACTTCAGCTAGAAGGGTATCTGAATTACAGGCCCTTATGGCAGTGGAGCCTTTCATCATCTTTAATGCAGACAAGGTGTCCCTCAGGACCAATCCATCCTTCATGCCCAAGGTGGTATCCAGTGTGGCTCTTAATCAGTCCATTCATTTGCCAACCTTCTTTCCCAATCCACAGAATAAAGGGGAATGGATACTGCATTCCTTAGATGTGCACAGCCAACTTAGATTCTACTTGTACAGGACTAAACCTCAAAGGAAATCTGAACAACTGCTGGTAGCATTTGCGGCAGGAGCAGAGGGGAAGGCTATTTCAAACCAAACCATTTCTAAATGGATAAGCCATTGCATTCATTTCTGCTGTTAGTACCATGGAAAACCTATCCCCCAGGGGATCAGACCTCACTCCATCAGGGCTGCATCTACCTCTACAGCCTTTCTCAGAGGTGTCCCTACCAGGGACATCCTAGAAGCTGCTACCTAGAGTTCTGTACATACTTTCACCAAGCATTATCATTTGTCAATTTTCTCTAAATCCAGAGCTGGCTTTGCCACTGCAGTCTTGCAGGGCCTTATAGCTGGCCCTAATGCTATCTAAATTCCTCCTCCCAACCATAACTTTGGGAATCTACCCAAATGTGATGACTGCAACAGTGAAACATGAAGAACATAGTACAGTTATGTACACTTACCATAAATGTAGATGTTAGAGTGTATTCACTGTTGCAGTCCTGGTTACCCTCCCTCTAGCCCCCTAACTTCTTTTGGCTATACCTCTACTTTCCTTTACTATGCTTAAAAGCCTTTTTGGTTATTTGCTTTTTTTCTTGGAGGTATATATCTTTGTACTTTTACATTTAATTGCTTCCCATTAGGGGTGCGCCTGACATCTGGGGCAAGAAAAACTGATGTAATGGCGTCGGCTGCATGTTTTATACCCCTGATGACCTGACGTCATGGAAGAAGGGACAGCAACCGACGCAGGACCCAAGACTTTGTTAATCAGGCCGACTGAGGGCTACCTGCAAGCAGATAACCCAAATGTAATGACTGCAACAGTGAATACACTCGAACATCTACATTGTACTTTTCATCCGATGAATTCTACCAAGTGGATCTGTGGCCTATGAGATCCCTAGTCCACTTTGCTTATATTACCTATATGCTCCCTTCTGACTTGCTAAATTTGGATTTCTCCTTCTACACACCAGTACTTATAACTAACAGACTGAAACACTCAGAAGAGCTGAATACACTAAGCTTTATGAAGGTGATTAATATGGTCTAGGAAGAAAACTTGCATTTGCAGCAGCTAATCTTTTTTTTGGTTTGCCTTTTAACAGAATTTCACAGTCTCTGTAAACCTGTGAAAAAAATGACTTTCGCTTAGTCTGTGTAATTGATGCTGAAACTGAAATTCAGAGTGTGACTCCTTCAACAAGACTGGAGGTCAGTCAGCTCACATCAAAAGCAGCTCACATCAAAATCTAGAGATCGTGTAAAATTGTATTACTCACAAGTCCATTAAGTTCCTGTGATAGTCTGTGGTTGTTTTTTGATGACATTTTGCAAATAAATAGCTGAACTAATGGCTTTAATTACTGTTTTTACAGTATCTTGCACTTTGTACATTGAGCAATCTCCTTGAAAGAAACTGCCATGCCTTAAAAAATCCTTTCTCAGTTTCATCTTGGTTATTCTTAAAATACTTCCCCAGTCAGTGAAGATTGTTTGGATGCTTTTAAGACATTCCGCTAGATCATGCAAGTCCGTAGGGTGACTAATTTCAGATTCTTTGTAGTTCACTTTTCATTAAGTAGCATTTGCTTGGGTAAATCAGATTACAACACACATCTTCCACAAGGTCACATGCTTGGTGAGTGCAGGTACTGATAAAATTGAAAGCTCTGGTTTTAGTCTTTTTTTTAAGGAGCTGTTTATTCTCTCTGTTCTAGTCCGAACACCTGTTGCTAACTAGCATTTTACAGCTAGACTTTATTTCTGGATTCCTCTCCTTTGTTTTTTTTTTTTTTCTTTTACATTTGTCAGCAAAGTGTGGCACTACCTCATAGTTATGTTTTTCTCTTTGAATTATGGCATATTATCCTAGGGAGTAAAGACACTGAACTAGGAAGAGGAGACATGAGACTTTCTGTATGATAACCTGTAGTCCTAACTAGTTTCTCCTAGTTTAGGATATCAGTTGTGAATAACGGATCGATGGAAACTAACAGGATGGAAATTGTAGCATTTTTCTTACTTTATATTGCCATGAAATGCCTAATGTTAAGCAATTAGGCCAGGTATGCTGTCCTCATATTCGAAAGATAAGGAACTGCTGTTCAGTAGATTAATGAATTATTAATATTCCCAAATAGGTGACTTCATGCGCTAAAGCTTATGTAAGTATCTTTGCAGTGACCATAGGTTTTAGGATCATGTTTCTTAGTATTTTGTATTGATTCTGTGATCTACCATTACATTTCTATAAATTGTTTTCCTTTAACAAATAATAATAATATAACAAATAATAATAATGGCACAATAGGCAGTCACATATCAGTGAGTTTTAATCTGAAAGTTGTGGTGTAGAAGAATAAGATGGTTACTATTAAAAATGATTGTATAGATACTGTACGGTACATGTCCGAGAAGCAGGAAATGGATTACATAAGGTTTTTTTACTCTTTTCCAAGGTTTATTGAATTGTGACTTTTCCTAAACACTTGCTCTCCTTTTAAGTGTGTTAGCGTATTATTTACAGAATAGCAGTGTACTGGAGTATGCTCAGTTACCCAGAGAAAAATCTTCCAAGGATTGTAGAAATGCTTTAGATAGTGTTTCTTGAAAGGGATTGTTTTTGGATAAAAAAGAAGTTTAGTTATTACTAAGCATGTAATATAATTTTTAAAGAAAAAATATTAGTGAATGAATGCATGTGACATATAAATATAGGTTTATGTTTTTATCTGTCTTTACTTTTGAGCTATTATTCATCTTCACTATTATGTGTCAGTCTCTCCCTTACTTAATCTGTTTATGACTGATACAGTAATACACTCTGAAATGTCTTCTCAGCAATCTTCCTTACTCATTTGTCTTTTATATTTCTGTCATTCTCTGTTCTAATTATGTACTCCACTCTACTTCCACCCCCACTCCTTCCTTCTTGCTAACTTGACTTTCTCAGTACCCCTCCTCCTTTGTGCTAGCAGAACTTTAGCTGTGTTTACTTGACCTTTGGCCTTCTTGATTGGATATCTGCTTCCTCATGGGAATGGTGGTTAAAAGTTACCCAGCAAAATGCCATCTGGGAAACTTTCTCATGTACTCCTAAATTCCCTTTCTGTTTTTCCTGTGGTTTCCTCATCTGTTATTGTTAGTGACACCAAAAGTAAATATGCACCCTGTTTAAGTTCCAGCTTGTATGCCTGCACAAAAGCTGATTTCCCTTTATCCGTTAAATGTATGGTCTGGTGTCAATACGCAACAGCTTGAAGTATTTATTTTTTATTTATTTATTTATTTATTATGTTGTAGCCAGGTAGGTGAGCTGGTCCAGAGACCCTTTCCAGCCACAAGCAAGGCTCAGATCAATAGCGCAAATAAATTTAAGGTGCATAGTTTTAAAACTTTAGAAAGATTATATACAGGTATTATAAAGTTTTTTTAAAAAGTAGAATGTTACACAATTTATTTTATGGTCCCCTTGCACCTCAGATTTCCAGCCTGTCCCCTAGTACCAAAAATCCACCCCAGGTCTACCAGCTACTCTCCAACCTTCTGACCCCCCCCACATACACACACACACACACACACACACACACACACACACACACACACACACACACACACAAAGACACACACACTTGGACTTGATGCATTTGTTTCTTTTGTTTTTTTCAGTGGGGCTGATCTTAAATTTTGAGGGTGTCCTGGAGGCTCGGCTAAGCTCTGCTTCCATTGGGGGGAGGGGATTTTTCTTATGACCTACCTGCTACTTTTCCCTGCCCCCCCCATGCTCATTGATTATGTCCAAGGGCAAGTCCCCTCTTTGGACCATGCCTCCCCTTGGGGAACATATCAATGAGCACCATCCCACCTTGGATGGGTATGCCTGTCCCATCCCTGCTACAGAGTCAGTTGCCCAAGCCTCTAATTGAATCACGAAGTTGGCTGGGCCGTAATCATGGCTTTATCCTTCTTTGGCATTAGAGAGGCCCAGTGTTATGCAGTTGTTATAGATTCATAATGAAGTATCAAGTTTAAATTAAGTTTCATTAGTTTCCATGGGTTGCAATACAGTTTGGCTGCATGAAATTGCTTCTTAAAGGTTTAAAACCGAATTTCGTTAAAAAAAAAACACAAATGGAAGTGAATAAAAAACAGAGATTACATATTTGAGAGACTGTAAGGATTTTTAGAATTTTAAGCCTTTTACAGAATTTATCCATTATCCCTAAACCATTTCCTAGAAATTTCCTGGAAAAGACACCCAGAAAGGGACTCTTTAACTGGTTCAGTATCACTATCTTCTTCAATAAGATATACAAATTTAAGTTTTGGACCAGCCCCAAAACCTTCCTAACATCTTAGAACCATTTGAACCTGGGCCCAAGTTAGATGTTTCCCTTTGTTTGTCACTTTTTTGATTCTTTATTTTTCTCTACTGGGCCAGATTTTGTATGAGGGCTGAAAGACACTTTATAATTCTTGCAGCCTTTCTCTGTTCCAAGTCCAAGTTTATACCTGACTTTGAAATGATGAATACAGACAGACTGGAATGGCAAGTTTTTGAAATTTTGTTTTGTGGTTTTAGCAAATTAAAATTGAAAGATGCCTATATTTCTGTAACATCTCCCAGCCATATAAGCGATTGCTGTCTTCATGTATCCTGGCCCTTAGTCCTCCAAAAATGTTCCTTCCTCCTGGTGGCCCAAGTCTTAACTGGACTGCGTATTTCACCACTTTCAATCCAGAAGTGTTAAAATTGTCAGTTAACTCTCATGTGCTCTTTAAATGTCAGAATCCAACACATATGATCTCCTTTATTTATGACTCAGCTTCTAGAGAGTTTACCTTGCTAGAGACCTTTATTAATTCCAGTTTGAGCTTCATCATTCCATAATTTGACATCAGGGTTACAATGAGTTTTTACATTCAAGCAGTCTCAAGATCTGGTGCACTTAAGGAGGAGTTGGTACCCTTCTCTACTGCACTTAGAACTCATCATAACGTAGATGTTATCTATAACCAAACAAGAAATGCAACCAAATTTAATGGACATTTTCATTGAAATGCAAAAACAATGTAACTAGAATACCTTTGGATCAGTGCCCCTAGATACTGCTGCTAAACGGTTTAATGGCATTTTTCTACAAAGTCTAAATAACCTTGTCCCAGCATGCAATAAGAGAATAAAATCCCACCCCACACTATGGCTAACAAAAGAAAGAAAAGAATTATGCTAAAAACAGACAAAACCTAGAAAGATTGTCATAGAAGAATTCAAAACACTGCCCAAGATGTCTGACATCTTAGAAACCTTACAAAAAATCATGACAAACAGGATAAGCAAACATGTTATATCGACCTACAATACAAACATCAAAACAACCCAAAACTATTTTGGTTATTGCTAAACAAACTACTTCACCTGGCAAAGCCACCATTCCCCTCCAAAAACTGATACTATGACAGACTTTATCCCCTCAAAATTCATTTCTTAGTTTATGCAATCCATATTATCTCTTTTCGACAGTAATATCTCTACCCTCATCCAGGCAAAACCAACTAAAACTCTCTGATTTTGGTCCAGTATCCAATTTAGTCAGAATGAAATTGCTACTCAAACTAAAATCTACTTCCTTAGCTGCAGACCAACTACCACCAAACCACCAAAAACGGCTGCAAAAGTCATAGCCTTCCCTGTGTCCATACTAATAAATAGGTCCATATCAGAAATATACATCCTGTCCTTATTTGAAAAAAAATACATACAGATATATATATATATATATAAAAAACATACCATTAGATAAAGGAGGTACACACATAGACTTTGATAATTACAGACCAATAACAATTCCCTCCCCCTTCTCCAAAGTAGTTCAGAAATTCATCCTTGCACAGTTGATACAATACCTAGCCTCAAATAACCTTGTCTCAAAAACACATCATGGCTTCACACCTGACCACAGCACTGTTACCACTCTCCTTAATTTTACCAATACAATAAACCTGTATAGAAACAAAGGTCAACAAGTTTACACAATGTTCTTAGTTCTGTGTAAAGTATTTGATACAGTATCACACCAGGAATTACTCATACAACTGTACTCAATCAGACTTTTGCTATACTCCTTGTTATGATTCCTTACTTGCGTATCTGGAAGGCAACACACCATTTTATCCGTTCAACCACTCACTATATGTGTCCTTTAGGTCTCCGTCCTGAGCCCTGTCCTTTTCAAAATATTTAAAAATAAGATTCTAATTATTGCAACTCACCATGTATAGTTTGATATGTGGACGACTCAACATTAATATGTACAGCTTCAGCAATAAGCAAGCTCCAAGAAATCACCCAAAAATCATTCTCCTCTGTAGAAAAATCTGGCTCAAGGAGTTAAACCTGCTCCTCAACCTCAAGAAAACAAAGTTAATGCTTTTACTCCTGAAAATTGCCATAATCAAAAGCAATAGTTCACCATAGGTTTGACAGCACTTTCTCTATACTTGGGTTTAGTGCCTGTGATGGCTTCAAGCCCTTAAGTAAGTGTGGAAGTATATGTACAGTGGATATAAAAAGTGTACACACCCCTGTTAAAATGCCTGTTTTTTGTGATATAAAAAATGAGACCACAGTAAATAATTTCAAAACTTTTCCCACCTTTTAATGTGACCTATAACCTGTACAATTCAATTGAAAAATAAACAAATCTGTTAGGAGTAAAAATATAAAAAATAAAAAACATACAATAAGCTGGTTGCATAAGTGTGCACACCCTTAAACTAATACATTGTTGAAGCACCTTTTGCTTTAATTACAGCATTCAGTCTTCTTGGATACACACCTGCCATCAGTTAGAGACTCTGATTAACCCCAAATAAAGTTCAGCTGTCGTAGTAGGATTTTTCTGACATTTACTCAGTTGCCTGCTACAGCAAAAGCCATGGTTCGCAGAGTGCTTACAAAGCATCAAAGGGGTCTTATTGTTGAAAGGTATCAGTCAGGAGAAGGGTACAAAAAATTTCCACAGCATTGAATACATCATAGAACACAGTGAAGACAGTCATCCAAAAGTGGAGAAAATATGGGACAGTAGTGACGGTGCAAAGAACTGGACATCCATCCAAATTGCTGAAAAGACGAGACGAAAAATGGTCAGGGAGGCTGCCAAGAAGACCTACAGTAGCTGCAGGAATTTCTGGCAAGTACTGGTTGTGTACTACATGTGACAACAATCTTCCATATTCTCCATATGTCTGGCCTATGGGGTAGGGTTGCAAGTTGGAAGCCTTTTCTTACACAGAAAAACAACCAGGCCCAGTTAAAATTTGCAAAACAATACATCAGGTCTCCCAAAAGCATGTGGGAAAATGTGTTATGGTCTGATAAGACCAAGGTTGAACTTTTTGGTCACAATTCCAGAAGGTACAGGATGCAAAAAACAACACTTCGCATCACCAAACGAACACCATCCCCACGGTGAAACATGGTGGTTGGCAGTATCATGCTTTGGAGTTGCTTTTCTTCAGCTGGAACTAGGGCTTCAGTCAAGGTGAAGGGAATTATTTACAGTTCTAAATACTAGTCACTTTTTGCACAAAACCTTCAGGCGTCTGCTAGAAAGCTGAAGATGATGAGGAATTTCACCTTTCAACACCCCAAGCATACATCCAAATCAACAAAAGAATGGCTTCACCAGAAGAAAATTAAAGTTTTGGAATGGCCCAACCAGAGCTCAGACCTAAATCCAATAGAAAATCTGTGGAGTGACCTGAAGAGGACTGTGCACAAGAGATGTCCTCGCAATATGACAGATTTGGAGTGCTTTTCCAAGGAAGAGTGGGCAAATATTGCCAAGTCAAGATGTGCCATGCTGATAGACTCCTACCCAAGAAGACTGAATGCTGTAATTAAATCAAAAGGTGCTTCAACAAAGTATTAGTTTAAGGGTGAGCACACTTAACGCAACCAGCTTTATTGTATGTTTTTTATTTTTATATTTTTTCCCCTAGCAGATTTGTTTATCTTTCAATTGAATTGTACAGGTTATAGGTCACATTAAAGATGGGAAAAGTTTTGAAATGATTTATTGTGGTCTCATTTTTTATATCATAAAAACCTGGCATTTTAACAGAGGTGTGTACACTTTTTCTATCCACTGTATTTGCCAGAAATGTCATCACCTCATTTCATATTACTCAGCCCTAACTTGGAGCTGCTGGAAACCAAAATCACTGTTAACAAATTTAGCCATTTCTTCTTTGTTAGCTATATCTTCCCATCAGCGTACCCAAAGATCTTCAAAATTATCTCATCCCCTTTGAGAGATTAAATATATCCATACATCCATAGCCCACTTTCTCCCATTTTTGCACATGTCCAGATATGAGGTTGGGTTATTACATCACTAGTGAGCATCATCTATAGCCAGTGTTCACGCCACTAGTGACCAGCCCTGCTTAGGATTTTAAGAGGTTAAATATCAAACAAAATACCAACTTACTAGGGGATTTCAGTTACCCAAAAATTAATTGGCACACTTAACATCCCTAAAAATGGATATGTTCAACATTTCCTAGACTTTGTTAATGCCAGTGATCCAGGGCAGATTGTAAAACTACCCACTAATGGCTGTAATGTCCTTTATCCTTACCAGCCTAGCCCCTGCCTGTTCCCCACCCTGCATCTCTTCATCCCTGATTGTCTGACTGCATGTCAGTCATCTTCTCTGTCAACTCTAGTCGTACCATCCTGCTACCAAATGAGAATGTGTTTGCAGACTTCACCATGGCAAACCTACTTTCATCTTGTATAAAATCTTTGCAAAATTCCCAACAGTTGCCTGCAAATGGACTCAGTGGAGAGGCCTGGCACATTTACCTTTGAATTTTACCAGCACCTAAACAGCAGCATAGAAACTTCCATACCCATCCACCCTAAATAAAATAGAAATTCAGGCATAAACCTCTCTGGTGGAACTCCTGTATTAGTAAAGTGTATAACAATGGAAAGAAAATTATTAAAATTTGTAAATAATACCCATCCCTTTATTTCAGGACCACATGGAAATGTGCCAGCAAGGAACTTGGAAAGTGTAAAGCACAGTACAAGCTTGAGGTCCACACAGATACAGCTGTGTCAGGAAGTTAAGAAATAATTTCTAACAATGCAGTGAGCTCACCTATAATGATATAACATATTGCAACCTCAAGGATATAGCCAGTATATCTGCAGATAAATTTAGTGCTACCTTTACCCCACCTGTCCACATTGTTGCCCCAGTGTTCCTGAAAAATTTGTTTTCCCTCAAATCAACTTGGAGCAAGTCTTAAAATCCCTGTCAAAGCCTAGATAATAGTTTTATAGGACCAGACAACATACCTGCCTACATTCCCATCACTGTTGAGTATGCCCTGTCTGGGACTCGACTTAAATTGTTCAGCCTCAGCCTGTGCACAAGGTTTGTGCCTGAAGCCTATAGAACAACCGTTGTGACTTTCCTATACAAAGGTGATTGTTGTACAGATCCAGGCATCATACCTACCAGCCTTCTATAAAAAGCCATGGAAATTATGCAATCAGAACTTATTTATGCAGGCACAGGCAACTTAAATGATCTAGACCGCAGTCAGTCTGGTTTGATGAATGGCAGGTGCTTTCTCCTGAACCTAGTAAGCTGCTTTCAAAAGGTTACATAGACTGTGGACAGTGTTGAGTCAGTGCACACTGCTTATCTTGATTAGGTCAAGGCTTTTGACACTATCTCCCATGCTGATAATGTTAAAAATGTTGATAAGCTTAATGTAAACCACCTATGCTATCCACCAGTTTGCAATACTAGCCATGCTACAGATCGCATGTTGTTAAAGTTGCTGGCACCATCTGGGAATGTGAAATTGTCACTAGTGGGGTACCTCAGGGATCAGTGCTGGGCCCTCTTCTCTTTGGCATTTATTTTGCAGATATCCAGTCCAGTATCCCAGAAATGTGGTTAATGCAAGTTTGCTGATGACTGCAAGCTGGACACTGTATTCCGCTTATCTAGTGATACTCCACAGCCCTAGTGAGGGCTAGGGAATGCACATACCTGGTGCAATGTAAATGGTCTCAAGTTAAATGCAAAAAAGTGCAGCATAACCCTAATTTGGAACTCCTTTGGCACAAAAGCTGTTCCCACCTCATATGTTATAAGTGGTAGTCTTCTTGAAACAGACACAGGCATAAGATACCTGAGTATTTAAGTGGATAATTCTCTCTCATTTTATTTTCATGTTTCCGCCATAGCCAGGAAGTCCTGTCTGGCCCAGTGAATTTCCTAGGGAATATCTTCAATATCTGAAGAAGTCATCTTGCCACTGTACTTTTCCTTAATCAGATTCATCATTGATTACAGTGACCCGTGATATCGCTCTCTCTCTCTTGTGTGTGTGTATATATACACACACACACACACACACACACACACACACACACACACACACACACACACACACACACACACACATATATATATATATATATATATATATATATATATACACACACACACACATACATGTGTGTGTGTGTGTGTGTGTATATATATATATATATATATATATATATATATATATATATATATATATATATAAAACATCAAAGCATGTTGCTCCAGTAGATAAGGTTTTTTATTTTCTTGGTAAGGTGTCTGTGGGGCCTAAGTCCTTCAGCTGTCCTGCTACATTAGCACATCTTTCCTAGGTGACCTATGTCTTGCATTTCAAGTCATGACAGACCCAATCCGATTTGACTTCCTGTTTGTTTGCTCTGTAACAACCCATACTAGAGAACTAGAGCCACACCGACAAATAAAATTCTCTGGACAGGTAAGTTCCTAACTCGACTTGTTCCTGGCTTATAGAATAAGGTACAGCTAAAAGTCAAACAATGTACTACTTTGACTACTTTTAAGGCTGATCTTGATGATCTGATGGGTAGACATAAATTTACACCAGGATTGTCATGTACAACCCTGCTTGATTTGGGATGAGAACACTTAAGTGCTTGAGATGGCTGGCACAAACTGTTGAGTGTGTTTACTTAAGTTTCATAGGCATCGTATGCTCATGATCGTCACTTGTCTAGTATTGTTTCTCTGTTCCTGGGCTGTAACAGTAAACCGTGTTCTTGACACTTGTAAATAGCTCTTAATCAGAGACATGAACACTTTGAAGTTTGCTAGACAGCTAATGCAAAATACTGAACGTAAACCAGCAGCTGCAGCAGTCTAAAGATAAATGCACTGAAAAAGTGTAGGCATTAACTAAAATATGTCGAATCTTGAAGTTTAAGGTAACCTGAATATAGTTAATGTACTACCTTGGATGCAACCATGCAATATTTGTATAGAAAGGTTGTGTTTTCCCATCTGTTCCCTTTGATGAATGTAACCAGTAAGGCTATACTCCATACAAACATACACACACACACACACACACAAAAACATTATTAACTGGAATGACATTCACAGAGCTCAAGAACTGTCAGTCCAAACTAAAACCCAAGTAAACATCAGATATGTTTCCTTTGTGTTCTCTAATTGCAGATATTTGCAGATGCAGCAATGTGAACTTTTATCTTCTTGGTACAAATTAAAGAAAGTCTTAGACCAAGAATCAAGAACTAAGCCATACCAGTGGAAGGGGGGAGGACAATGACCCAAAATCAGGAACAGATTTTAAGTAGTACTGATATGTACTTAAAAAGTTGCTAAAATGACAGAAAGAAAGAAATAAAGTCTGAAACTCAAATCTATTTCAATATTCAGTTATTGTAGTCTTCAGTGATTTGCTAGAAAATCGCACATTTTATGAGTGATAGACCAAACATATGAGACAAACTCAGAGACAGTTGAGGGATATGACTTGCTGTCTTGTAAAGTTGCTGCTTTGGGGTTGTGGTGCTGTGCAGAGTATGCTGTGATTACTGCATGGTGGCTTTTCTGGATTCATTTGAGGAGTTGGCGTCTCCAATGAGCATCAGTGATCCTAAGTAACTACGATGGCTGGTCACCAGGAAGTTATATTAATTTAATAGTAATTATAATAAAACAAAAACTGTCTCCCGAACTCAGTTGCACAAAGAGAGGTACTTTGTCATCTCTGTAGTGAAATACTTCGGCACCTGCCTGTTATTCAAAACAATGAAAAAAGCTGCTGTCTTCATCAAGTGGCAAAGAAAACTACAGACTTGCTTCTCCAATCCCCACTTGTGTATAGTTGTGGTTGTGACTCCAGTTATATCATCTGCAGATGTCTGGCAAAGGGAGCAAACTGACCTCAGGAAATTGTAATTTAGAAGAACCACTTGGGATTTTGGAGTATTCTTTCATTTTAAGTTAAAAATTATTTTTTTTGGCAAATCCAGTATAGCTGAGAGTTAATGTTCCTCAATGAAGCTGTAGCCTAGGACAGGGGAAGCAGGAGCGGACAAGATGTTCATCAGTTCCAAAATAAATAAATAAATAAACTTCATTGCTTATAAACAAACATCAAATCATGAAAAGCACAGTCAGGTAGAACAACCAGAATGGTGAAGTGGGACTTAGATGAAAATGAGCTCAGTCATTGCATCATGGATGCCCAGTGAAACTGAAGCCATTTGTATCACTTATGTAGTCTGTGTGGCAAGGCTGCAAGGAAGGCGACTCAGGAAAAAAATGCAAAGTTTATTTTACTTGTCGCAACTAGTAAAAGCACTATAGGGTGTAGGGCAGATAAACCCATATGATTGGTTGAAGCAGCAGGTCCACAAAAGCCCACGCAAGCTCACGCACAGCTAGAAGTCCAGTTGTAGTCATAAAAGAAATTATCATCAGCTTCTTACAACAGTAGAACATTTACTTCTTTAATTAAAAAGCAGAGCTGTTAGAGCTTCACATAAAAATATACAGTAGGGCATTACTAGTTAAAACAAAATTATTATAAAAATGGAATTGTAAATAGTAATTAAAATAGTCATCCATGAACCCAAACAGTAGTCAACCATGAACTGCAAAAGCACACACAAGTCAGTGGCTAAGTCTCTAGTTACCACCATCTTTTTTGGGGCAAGATGCTAGGGAGCCCCTCTCATAACAGAAGAGAAACTGGATTATATAGTATATTTTGTGCCTTGTAGTCATAGATGTATATACAGCAGACTCCCTCTTATCCGGTCTCGCTGAGACGGGACCTTTAGTTGGATAAACGAATGGCTGATTAATCAGAAAATGCATACAAAATAACATTTATAGGTTATAAATCAGCTAGAATAACAGGATTTGTGTTAATATGCATTTTTGTAATGAATATGAAGTCTAAAACTCAAATGTCTGTCGTTATTTAGCCCAGATGAGGTGGAAGTGTTCTTTTTCTCTGTTGTCTTTTGCTAAGGCTATGGCAGTAATTTAATCACTGGTTAAAGAGGAGGCTGGATAAGAGGATGTCTGCTGTAAGGATTTTAGGTTTTAGGTTTAAAATACTGTACATACACATTCTAATAACTATAATACGTTGCACCAAATTTTCCCTTCAGTTTCACCGTCTTGTTGAAGATGTAATGCCTCAGAAGTTGGCACCTTGATGCATATAATATTGTCTTTCTTGCTCTTGCTTAATTTCTGGGCATCTATCCAAGAAATACACAGGAAAAATGAATATTTGATGTAATTCCAAATGGGTGGATTTTCTTACTGGTTGCAACATTCCAGTATGGCTTCTAATAGGAAATAAATGTTTGTAATGCTCCTTCTGATAATAGGCTGTGTATGTGTGTTAAGAAGTTCTGTAACTTCAAACTGAAAATTTTAGAGAGGATCAGTGAAATGGACAGAGGCAGAATAGTTAGGGCTATGTCTTCTTTTATGGGTCTCCTCTCCTTATTAGGGTCTATACTGAATCAGCGAACACTTAAAAAAGTGAACGCTGATTCAGTGACCCTATTTAAACGAAAGCTTACAATCCCGAAAACTCGGAACAGCGTTTTTTTTTCCCCAGGGAAAATAATCGCTGTTCCACAAAAAAAAAATCTTGAAACAGTATATAATGTGGGGGGCAAAGCCCCCCACACCCCACTACTTAAATATACCAACTCCGAGATCGTATCACAGTGGAGGAAATGGCAAACTCCCGAAACCAGCCCATAGATTTTTTTCCCTGGGAAAAAAATCACAGTTAGGGGTGTTCGGGATTGTAAGCTTTCGCTTACATAGGGTCGATGAATCAGCGTTCGCTTTTTTAAGTGTTCGCTGATTCAATATAGACCCCCCCATTATATAATATATATTACAGTGGTAGATCTGTGTTATATTAGCAGACCAGCGATATCGTATTTCTTCATAATATATTACTGTGGTAGATCTGTGTTATATCAGCAAACTCAGCGGTATAGAGTATCTCTTCATAATATGTAAAAGTACTATGTACCAGATGCTTTCCATTAATGTAAATATGATGGAGTTTCAGTTTCTTTTCTTTTGGTCTTAGATGTTAATTTACATTTATATGTTTGTTTGTTGTTTTCCTTAGATGTATTCTTAGCATTCTTAATTATGATATGCACAAGCTGTTTTTTTTCTTCATGTAAGACTACATGTTATTTGTGTCTTTTACCAAGGTATAACTGCCATTTCAGAGCTATTTGCTTCTGAGTGAATGAAACTATTTACCTGACACATACTGGGGATCCCATATTCTCTTCTACTCATTTTTACCTCTCCTTTTCTTCCTCCCCTTCCAAGCTTTTATTAACTTTTTAATAAATAGTTTTCAACAGAAAATCTCAATCCCTGCCAGGCAGCTGACTGTAAAGTGTCTGTTGTATTAACGATAGCCCATATTGGCACTTTTACTACCCTTAGCAAGGGCTGGATTTGTGGCTGTCTGTCTGTCAAATGTCTGTTTTTAACAGTAGCGCATAGTGGCATTTTTAGTGCCTTTGCCAAAGGTTGGATTTGGGAATGGCTAGGAATAAACTACAGCATTTTGCTGCTTTGGGGAATATTTTTCCCATGCCCATCCCTGTCTCCCCTTTCACTTGCTACTTGTGCTTGGAGGTCCAAAGAAAGGCTGCACATACACATCATAACATCCATGCTGCCTTGCAGCTATATCTGACCACAGCCTCTGGTACTTGAAGCAGTATTTCTGGACCATAGAAAGAAGACACCTTCTGCATCGTCCAAGTGTATATTCTCTTTGTAGGGGAGGTTATTCAGCAATCAATCACTCATTCATGCTCTTCTCTGTTCCTCTTTTAGCTGGGCTTCTGTCATGCAGATCGCTGATCAGATCTGATGCCCTGCCCCCTGTGTCATCAAGCTGTACAATTCCAGTAATGGAGATTTTTAATTGTATACCTATGAAAAAACAGATGAAAGCAGAGCTCCTTAATGAAACACTATTTAATTCTTGAAGTGCGATAATTTCAGTACACTTTTCATTGGGAACAGACCCAACTTCATCAGAAGATTAAAAAAAATCAATCAAACAAAGAACTATGGACTGAGCAATATATATTTCAAATACTAAGCACACCCTTCCTGAATCCTAATTGAGTAATTAGTTTATTTTAAGGGAGGGATTCAGTTTACTGAGTACACAAGCTGTCTAATGGAAAATAACTTTGAAAGGGTGCCCAAAATAAAAAACAAGTTTAAAATTAATAAAAAGTAAAAAGTAGGTCTTAATAAGGGACTTGTTTTAACATATTAAACCACATACCAACGCATAAAAAATGTGTAAATTCACAGGACCATTGTCTAAACATTTAAAAACAATAACCAGAACAGTAGATGAAAAAAGTCCTATATAAAATATTTAAAACCAAAGTGTTGTAATGTTTCTAGTGTCAAATGACCACTTTAGCGCACCAAATATTGTTAATTTCAATCACTTAGTTCCAAATGGAAGTTCGTGCCAACTCACTATAGTACAATGGGGAGTAACTAATACATCCTCATTGTGTTTAGATGGGTGGGTGCTACCTGTCAGTGTTGACTAAAGTTGTTTGTATTCATAGTGTTTCCTGCATATACATATACTAAGACTACACATGATGTGTTATAAAATACTGTCATGGAATCTTGAGTGTGTACAAAGAGTGTATATATGTACAGAGACTAGTCGGTAGGTCAAGTTAGGTTTAAAGTCTATCTCTCAAGGTTTTTTAACCTCAAAATACAGGATAAAGTTAGAGAGAAAAGAACTTATCTGGCAGCTCAGGACAAATGATAACCAGTGGCCAGGAATTAATGAAACAAGCTCAATAGCCTGTATTTTGAGGTTAAAAAACCTTGAGAGATAGACTTTAAACCTAACTTGACCTACCGACTAGTCTC
The DNA here is from genome assembly GCF_019279795.1 of Protopterus annectens. Classification (NCBI taxonomy): domain Eukaryota; kingdom Metazoa; phylum Chordata; order Ceratodontiformes; family Protopteridae; genus Protopterus; species Protopterus annectens. The sequence continues at coordinate 282,359,235 of NC_056750.1, read as the reverse complement.
TGTACATATATACACTCTTTGTACACACTCAAGATTCCATGACAGTATTTTATAACACATCATGTGTAGTCTTAGTATATGTATATGCAGGAAACACTATGAATACAAACAACTTTAGTCAACACTGACAGGTAGCACCCACCCATCCAAACACAATGAGGATGTATTAGTTACTCCCCATTGTACTATAGTGAGTTGGCACGAACTTCCATTTGGAACTAGGTGATTGAAATTAACAATGTTTGGTGCGCTAAAGTGGTCATTTGACACTAGAAACATTACAACACTTTGGTTTTAAATATTTTATATAGGACTTTTTTCATCTACTGTTCTGGTTATTGTTTTTAAATGTTTAGACAATGGTCCTGTGAATTTACACATTTTTTATGCGTTGGTATGTGGTTTAATATGTTAAAACAAGTCCCTTATTAAGACCTACTTTTTATTAATTTTAAACTTGTTTTTTTATTTTGGGCACTCTTTCAAAGTTATTTTCCATTAGAGAGCTTGTGCACTCAGTAAACTGAATCCCTCCCTTAAAATAAACTAATTACTCAATTAGGATTCAGGAAGGGTGTGCTTAGTATTTGATATATATATTGCTCAGTCCATGGTTCTTTGTTTGATTGATTTTTTTAATCTTCTGATGAAGTTGGGTCTGTTCCCAACGAAAAGTGTACTGAAATTATCGCACTTCAAGAATTAAATAGTGTTTCGTTAAGGAGCTCTGCTTTCATCTGTTTTTTCACGGTTTGACAGTTTTGGTCTTTCAATTCGTTCGTTTAATTGTATACCTATGCCATTCAGAACTGTTAATGAGGTAACCTAGAATACAGAACCTAGAAGGATAACTTAGAATAGTGGGATTAATCATGGAATAAACTTAGAACTTACTGAGGCCTGTCTAGTATTACTTACAAATGTTTACATCATGACCAGTGGCAGTGGTGTGTCCAAATGAGACGGAACCCAACTTAATCCAGGACTCACAATAAGATAACCAAAATTAAATGACCTCTTGTGGGAAATTATTGTGTGACAGTTTGTACTAGTGAGAACTGGCACTTTAGTAACCTGCTTTACTGTGGATCAATCAGTACCAGGGTAGTGAGAACTCATGGAGGCCTAACTCAAGGAAATGAGAGATGACGGTGAGTTATTTATTCAAGCTAGTACTGAGCTAATCATGTGGACTGGCAGTAGAAAAAACTAGTATCTGATGTCTTTTCCATTAGTTCCTCAACTGATGGGTCTTGGATATGACCTCGGATCTCACTCAAGACTTTAGTATCTGTAGCTCAGGCTCCCCCCTTACCCATAATCCTCTTATGTCCCCAACATTAGTTTAGATGTCATTTGCGGCTTATTGACTATGGATGTGATTCGCTGGCTCATACTCTCCTTAAGCCAAGTTTTTGGGTTGATGCCTTTTGGTACCTTCTTTGTTGTGTTATTATAATTGTTATTGTTGCTATCTTTTGAGACTGTATTCTTTCTTTTTCCTCCCTTCCCAAAAAAAAAAAAAAATCGTTCTCTTCTCTTCCCATGCCTTTGGTGTACCTTAAGTGTGTTTATTGTTTGGGCACTGCCTATTTGAAGAGGATTGTTCAATCTGGACAGCTTTTGAACATCAAGCTGTCATCAAACTCCAAAATAAGTTGATCCTTAAGGGTTTGTTGCCAGCAAGGGACTTCTCAAAAATTTCTTCTGTTTCAGGAGTGCCGCCATAGAGGAAGAAGTCCTTGGAAAAACCTTGGAGGGGACAAAGAGTGATAGCCGCAAAGAAAAGGGCAAAGAGGGAAGGAAGCAATCCCCTGACCACTGTCCTTCTTCCTTACTATCGTTGGCTCTGACTACCAAATTACTTAACTCTTCAAATCCTATGACATCTTTAGAGCTGGCTTCAGTATGTTCCAAGACTTACCCCTCTAATGGAGCCACGGTTTTCAACAGGTCTGATCTCCCTGAGACTGCACTGTCCTTTTCTTCAAGAAAGGCCTTTGCAGAAGTCTTCCAAACCACCACCTGCTTTTCTTTTTCCTTACTAGAATCTACAAGAAGTTTGAGAGAAGCAGATGTGGATAGAATAATGAGGAAATTCCTCAGGACCCAAATTTAGCTAGGAGTTCTTCCAGCTCCACATTACATCAGACCTGTGAGCTTTGGTTTCTCTTCCTTACTGATGGATGCACCTATTCTGACCTCCAAATTCAGGGATTCTGAATCCATATCGAGCTTGTATAAAAGTAAAATACAACTTTCTTTTATAAAAATAAAATTAACTGCTACACTCATATACAATTAAAATAAATACAATTTGTATAAACAATCAAATGAATTTTAACAACTACTACAGTGTGTGTGTGTGTGTGTGTGTGTGTGTGTGTGTGTGTGTGTGTGTGTGTGTGTGTGTTGTGTATGTGTGTTTGTTGGTTTAAAATTCACTGATTTTACAGTGAAACTGAAGTACATTAAACCTAACTGCTTTAGATGGGTATAATTACAGTAGTACATTCTTTGGTGCGTATTGTTCTCACACAGTTTCACTTCCCAGACACTGAATGAATTTGTGATAAATTCAGTGTATAGTTTTAGTGTCCTGTAAACTGTTTTAACAGAAACTTTTTTTCACCCTCACAAAATATTACAATATCCATCTATCTATGTATTTGTCTATCAATCCATCCATCTATCTATTTTGAAATTGATGTTTTTTAACTGAACAAAACATTTTAGTACTTGTATACTGCTTATCTGGTCATGTTGATTGAAATGAAGTATAAAAAGTGTTCAACAATACTTTTAAGCTATGCATGCTTAAGTATTTATAGTGCTCAACCTGATACCATATAGCTATGTCATAAACAATCGTATTCCTGAAATTTGGAAAGAGAAGGACGAGATTCAAGAGTTAACTTGATAGTCAGTTAAAGATTCCTGGTTTTTAAATGCTTATTTGGAGTAAGGTTAAATTTAATTTAAATGTCTGTTACAGGGAGAGTAAAAAGGAAACACCTGCTAATTATGTTATCAGCTAATTGGGAGTGGATATTTCAACATTTCATGTGAAAGATAATAAGGGCATCTCAGTGTTTTAATAAAAGTAGTGTAAATGCTTATATATCTAATATTTCTACATGTCATCCTTATATTTGGTGTCTGCCTTTCAGCATGTCATGTTATATGAACTATGACGTCTTGATAAACTAAGTTTTGATTGTAACATGAGCATTATGTTTGACAGATTAGACAGAAAAAAGATTGTTTAATAATTTTGAGATTTATGAAGTGCCCAGGTTTAGTTGAAGTGAATGGATATACTGCTGTTCATGACTGTACCTTTTTTAATTGAATTTTTCTAACACTGCAATCATTAATCAACAATAACAAATAAGAGCACATCCCTCCCACAAGCAGCCTTGCAAAACTATACAGCATATTCAAATCGCTGGAGTGTGCCCAGCAAAAATGATGAAAAGTAGAAATGTCAATGATGATGGTGCATTTCATGGCTGGGTGCTTTATTGCTCACAGTCTGACCGACACCCACCACCGCAAGTCACAGAAAATGAAATCACCTTCCTGTTGGAAACATTATCGGAGTTTCAGTTTTTAAATACAAGGAACTAAATCAGAATTCCTACAGCACAGTGCTATAGGAATGAACTGTTTTACTGCTGCACCTGGCATAAAGTGTTTAGGTTAACTATACTTTTATTAGCTTAAACATAATTCAAGGACAGCAATGTAAAAGTACAAGAACTAGGAACATTGATCCAGGGTAATCTTTCCTTTTTGGACTCTGATAAGCACTCCACACACAACAGAATGCACCTTTTACTGTAAGGAGATACACTGCAGCAACTAGCTTAGTACCATCATCACAGAGACACAGTGCAGCAGATGCAGAGTTAGTAGAATAATTTGCTTGTGATGCATGTAATAACGTGTTTTTTTTTTGGTTTTTTTTTATTATTCTTTTACTTACATGGAGGAGGTTGAGAAAGTAAATCTTCTGATCTTGACCTAGGAATGGAATAGATTGTGGATTCCATAGTGGAGTGCGGACACGGGGGTGGGTGCAGCACCTGGATGGTCTTCCTTCTGCAGAAGTTAACGTAACTAAATTAACTTAAAAGTTCTGCATAGAGAACACACAGTACAGCTCCATTCCGGTGTCCACTTGCTCGCTCGCTGCTGCTACTGCTAATATTTATTTATTTTACATTTGTTTACTGAGAATGTCCAACTGAGCCAGAAGCCCATTTTCAGTGGAGGCCTGGGAAGAAAAGCGCCACAATAAAAAGTTCACAATGCAGAGATGGCTGCTAACTGACATAAAGTTAATATGTACGTTTCCAGTTAGAAAAAATAAACATATCAATAAGTAGGTAAGTACCGTATGAAGGACTAGTGAGGAATCTACAACATGCAACATAAGTAATATTTTTTTTATACAGTAGTACACTGTGTTTACAATGCAGTAAGCTTGTCTTATTAATCCACATTCTCTTATTCTGTTATTGTCTTAAGTTAATAGTACCAATATTTTAAAAGTGTTCCTCCATGAACTACAGGCCAGTTTATCTCATAAATATAGATATAAAAATTCTGACTACAATTTTGGACAGCAGACTCAAAACAATAACTGTCCAGCATTATATCATTTGAACAATTTGGTTTCGTGATGGGCAGGCAAACATGGGACAATACTGTCACTCTAGATGCAGCTGTTCAACTACTGAGGAAAGATAAACACTAACCCCCCCCAGATATGCTGTCACCTTGGATGCAACTAAAGCATTTGATAGAGTAAACTTAAATTTTCTGTACTTAATACAGTCATATTACAATATTCCTGAAGAATTCATTGAACTATTTAAAACGCTTTACAAGTCCTCCACCACAACACTTTTCTTGAACAAGACACAATCTAACCCAATAAAAATAATTAATGATACTAGACAAGACTGCCCCCTATCAACCTGTCTCTTTAACCTCTGTATTGAACCCTTATTTCTATACATAAAACAAAGAACATTCCAGCATATTCCAGAGATTCTGCATTATAACCTAACCTTAACAGCATATGCAGATGACATTAACATACACTTTCAGCTACCAAATACGGACCTAAACATTGAGAATTTTTCTAAAGTGTCAAATTATGAAATCAACACCTCAAAATCCTTCATATTCCCACTTAACCCCATGGGTCATAATATAGCTTATTTTCCACACACCTCTATTAAAACAAACTACTCACTTAAATACATAGGGGTAAACTTTGAGCATAATCATAAATCAAATATGCAAAATAACGTTCTAAAAAATGGATAGCTATAAAGCTAGATCTGCAGAGATAGGAAAATATGAATTTCCCACTATTATCTAAAATTGCAGTAGTTAAAATGAATATTCTTCCGAAACGTCTATACCAGCTCAATGCCACTAATATTACTATTTGTAAATCGTTTTTCAAAAAAGTAAATAAGGACCTATCCAAATTTATTTCGTATCCGAAAACAACCAGAATTAGTTATACAAAATTAATACTACCAACCAATAAAGGAGGCATGGGGTTACCGGATTTTGAACTGTACCATAAAATAATATGTTCCAACATAATTATCCATATTGCTGAATATAACCTACTGAGCAATGATTGAATTCTACAGTGGGTTAAATTTTGGCACAGTCACATTAAAGAATACAGACTTAACCCTGAACCCCTCCCCTTTATGGACATTTCAAACTTAAAAAAAATGTAAAGTACATACTTAATCATAAAATTCTCATGTTCCAAGAACTTTTTGAATTTCTAAGCCTTTCATATATTCTAAAGCTATTACAACCAATTAATTTAAACCCTACCTTAATAGGGATTAAGATGTTAAATCTAGCCCAATATCCATTAATCAAAAACTTCATCATTTGGAACTTCTACAACAAACTTAAAAATAAAACCACCGATGAAATCAGGGAAAACTTCAACTTAAGCAAAAAATACATTATCATTAGACAGATCATTGCAACTTTCAAAAACATACCCCAAGATGTGCAAACAGATGTTAATACTTCATGAATGATTCTGTGATGTCTGTTGTATAAAAAGAAAATGCTTTCTACTGTGTACAAATTCTTTACAATAACAAAATGTCGAGCCTGTACCCTATTCTCTAAATATTGGAATGGAATAAACAATAAAATTACCATGGAACAAGTTTCACATGCTATAGAAAATACTGTTAAATTATCTCCTTTTAGAAATCTACTATATACACAATTAATGATCAATTGTTTGTTTGTGTCTTTCGGCTTTTCCCGGTTAGGGGTCGCCACAGTGGAACTCCGGTCCTCTAATGATTGGCAGTAGATTTTTATGTACTGGCTTGCTGGGCCTAACGCACAACCTTCAGCGAAGGAACACCCATTCACGCATGTTGCCACACAGAAGACGCTCTGAGAATCGAACAGGCAACGTCTAACTGTGAGGCGACAATGCTACCGCAGCACCACCACCGCAATTAATGATCAATAATAATGCTTATTTCACACCAATTAGACTGAACAAATTTAACTCAAACTCTTTCTCTTTCTGCCCGAAGACACATGCAGACCTACTTTACATACTTTGGTATTGCAAATTTGCTCAAAATCTATGGGGCTCATTAAGAGTCGGGCTAGGAAAGATGGGATATGGGAAAACTACTATTTAATAGGAGTTTGCAATCCTTCACATTACCCCAGACAGAATACCCATGCAGAAATTCCACATTCTTATCACTCTTTTCATGTTAATGAAACTTTATATCACTCAAAACTGGTTAAATAGATCAAAATTAGCATGGGAGGGATACAGAAACATGGCACTCAAGTACATCACCTCCCATAAAATGACAACAAGAAATAAAAAAATCATTCCTACTACCAGAAGTTTTGGGGTTTTCTCATTGACCACATTCTTAAGGAATAATACTCTTTGTAGATATTACAGACATTAGCTTATAATAATCACTACCTTCAGTCCTCTGAATACGTAATAATATAATAAGCAGGGTAATTTCTGCAGTTTCGTAGTAACTGTATAGAACATACAAAACAGTAAACTCCCTGCTCTATGAGATTTCTCATTGTACCAGCTGTAAATATTGTATATAGTTGTGGGTTAACTAAAGGTCAAAAATCTTTATATCAAGTCATACTACTGTTTTTATTTTTTTATTTTTTAAATGCAAAGCTATCAACAGTACTGTTGCTTATGTGTCATTTCCTTGTTTATTGTAACATTGTTGGTAAATTATCTATATGGTCTTATGCCCAATATGGTTGTATTCTTTGTTTGTATGTACCCACTTTGTACATTGGACTGTTGTAAATTTGTTGGTGAATTATCTCTGAAATAAATAATACAGATTTCTGAAAAAAAAAAAGTGTCCCTGATTATTTCTGGACATGTCCACGATTCTGATGAGATTTACCCCTGATTGGTTGACAGATATCTTTTGAACTAACCTAATATAACTATGTAGACCATTGTCGCCACTGAGGAAGTGGCGAGAGATAAAACTGCTAAGACACAACATCGGATTTCACCTGTAAACTCGAGAAAATGTATGTAGCAAACATGTTATACTTCCATGCGCAGTAACACAAGATATAATGTCAAACTCAGTTCAAGCCAAAACAAAAGCACGCACACTACGATTTAGAGGATTGTCGATTTCACTATCCAGATGGAGCAGGAAGATGCCATCCATGACAAAGGAAACAATGGAACGGGGCACCAATACGGAAGATCAGTGTCACACAACATTCCTAATCCATGGCTCACAGGAACTGTGTCAACCAAAGCTGATAGCAGCCAAGATGTATTTTTAAAATAAACTGTATACAACTCATCAGATAATGGGCTGAAGATGCCCCAAAATATGCCCAGCTGATTCACACACATTCCTAGAGAATGATGTTGACTGGTGATAGACTTAACTTATGTACTAATTATTCTTCCCATAGAAATCCCAAAGCAAACACAATACAAATGCAAACAACCCAAAAAATTACAGAGCCAGTACCAGAGTCTCCAAACAAGCCTGACAACAGGTAGTCCTCTGCTACATAAAGATGATGTTATGACACACACCCCTGCATGTTCATGACATTGTGGGATAAGCTGGCGAGGAGTGGTAACGTCAGCCATTATTTAAACTTGTAAATAAAAATTAAAAAAAAATGGAAAACACCAGAATTGAAGGAGGCCACTTGGGAATTCATGGCACCCCATTATTTTGCCCTCAAAACTGGTAAATACTGATGAATTTGGTACAGTTGAGAGGTATTATCAAAACAAATCTTTTGTCAGTGGAGCTAACCATACTAGGATCTTTTTGCTCGTCCCACCAATTCCAAGTGCAGCAGGTTCTTTGCTCTTATTCCCCAGAGGGGTAGTCACTGAGGAACTTTGATTCAGAATTGGCCTTCTGGTCTCCTTTATACCTTTCTACCAAACTCTCTAATCCTGAAATTCCCCAAAACTAACTGAATGTTTTCTGCACTTCCAATGATGGCTAGTCATTTCAGGCTTTCTTCTCAAGTTGTCCACATTCTCACTTTTTCTCAGAAGCAATCAGCTAGGAATGTTTACAAAATTATATAGAAAAGATTTTCCATCAGGGCTTCTCAGAGGAATCTTGATTCCTTTTCAGCCTCTGTACTAGTGGTTTTAGACTTTTTCAGCTCCATTTTCTACAGTGGAGGTAGTTATTTCATTGTCAAAGTTCAGTTAGGAGAAATTCCAAATTTTCATATAAGAGAGAATCACACTTCCTTAGCTTCACTCAAATTATCTAACATTTTCCTCTTAAGGTACCTTCCTTCTTAAACCTCCTCTTTGGGACGTGGCTGTTTTGCTCCAAGCTTTAAACCAAGCTCTGTTTGTGACACCCGTGCACTGGCCCAGCAATCAAGGAGCCTCAATCCTCACAACTAACACCAGTGAGGGGCGTCCATATACGGATCGGATAGTAAATACACACACAGTAAAGCACAATTTCCCTTAAGAGCACACAGAGATCAGAGTCAGTCTGGAGCTGGTTTCTCCCTTTCTCTCCAGGTCCCCAATAAGACTCCCCACTGGCACAGCTATAGGGTCCAGATCTCAGCCTAGTGGGCAAGCTAAAACCTCCAGTACTCTCTCTGTCCAACCAGTGCTTTGTTTCCCTACCCAAGTAGCTGACACACACACACTTTGAGATACGAGTTTATACAACCACACAGACACTCCTTGGGAAGACTGGCACAGGTTCTCCACTTGTGTCCCTTTTACCCAGACTATATAGTAGAAGTCACTGCTACCACCCAGCTAATATTTATCATCTACTCAAAGGCCCTTATGAAAGGGTATCCAATTATACTGTGCAATATTATTATCTAAATGGTAAGTGCAGCCAAACAGTCAAGACTTATTTGGAGTGACTTGGTACGGCGTCACTGTATGCATGCAATATACTCTTAGAGCTTAAGTTATCACTACACAAAACGGCCACAGTTGAAAGGTTTAAAAATATTTAATAATAAATGATAAAAACACAAGACAATATTTGTAACTAAACAGTGCTAGTCAGGAATTCAGAGATCACAGAGAAATTATTAAAATAACACAGTAGAAAAATTCTGATATCATAGAAAAACACCTAGTCTAATCTTCCTAATTCCTAGCTATTTCTAAGAGAAACACTAAAATCTAAGATCCTACTTACATATAGATACAGGCAGTGCTGGTGATGTTGGATGTTCTCAAGACAAATGCTCTAATGCTCTCATTCTTTCTCTCCTTAAATTGATAACACAGTACCACTGATTCATTTCAGATTACATCATTTCTTTCTGCTTCCCAGGCTAACAGAACTCAGAGGTTAATAGCATTTGATCTTGCAGCTGGTCAGGAAGCCAGGGCAATAAAAGAAATTATACATGCAAATTCTAGCCATTAACTCTGGCCTCAAAACAATAGGCAGAATTCCTTCATCCTGACATATGGGCTCCGAGTTTTGACATCAAAGAATTGACTTGTCAGCTTTGTTACAGCAGAGTGAACTGTTGCTACATTTTTGCAGTTCCACATTTAACACCATTTTTTCCCATTTAAGAGAACAAGCCTGTGGCTTATATTAAGATTTTACAAATGATAGAATTGTCTACAAAATTCTATCTGGCTAGGCTGGCAGCCTTCACCTATCTTCACCCCCCCCCCCGGGAGCTCAAGCTAGTTTTTCAAGTGACCCTTGAGAAACGTTGCTTGAGAGGGTTAGGTCTATCTGAGTATACCTTACCCCATTCCCTGTCTTGAGAGCCCATCTGCGTCAACATTGCAAATCCCACTGCGGTGCTGCGCTGACATATATGCTTGCAATAGTAGGCTTCATCTTAGCAACTTGGCATTTTGCTGGCTGGCTCTGGTTAACCATGTTAGGGGGTTGTGATCTGTGACTACAGTGAATTTTCTTCATACAGATAAGGCTGAAGTTTCTGCAGTGCCCACATTATGGCTAAAAATTCCCTTTCTATAGCATTCCTGCCTGGGTTGGAGCCTGCGACCGAGATAAACCACTGGGTGCTCTTCTCCCTCTGAAAAAATCTGGCTAAGTACAGCCCCACCCCATGGTTTGAAGCATCCACCTGCACAACAGATTATTTACTGTAATCTGGACTGGCTAACACAGGGGGTCCTCCCAAAGCTTCTTTAAGCTTGAATGCCTGTTCACATGCTGTGGTCCACACTACGTTATCTGGCTTGTTCTTCCTTGTCAGGTCTGTGAGGGGATCAGCTATGGTACTTTAACTGGGGACAAACTTTCTGTAGTACCCTGCTGTCCCTAAGAATACCCTCACCTGCCTTTTGGTAACAGGTGCAGGCCATGCCTGAATTGCTTCTACTTTGGCAGGTTCTGGCCTGATCTTACCACTCCCCACTCTATGTCCCAGTTAGGAGACCTCTGCCATACCCACTTGACATTTGCTTGGTTTAATGATCACCCTTGCCCTCTGTAGTTTGCCCAGCACCTCCCTGACATGTTGAAGGTGCTCTTGCCAGGAATGGTTGTAGATAGCAATATCATCTAGGTAAGCAAGGGACAACCCTCCTACTCCTGCTAGGATATGATCTACCAGCCTCTAGAAAGCCGCTGAGGTACTTTTAATCTCAAATGGCATCTTTGTGAACTCATACAAGCCAAAAGGAGTCACAAATGCTGACTTCTCTTTAGCACTGGGAGTCAAGGGCACCTGCCAATAACCCTTGGTAAGATCAATGGTTGTAAGCTACTTAGCCCCACCCAGCTTCTCTAGGCATGGGGTAAGCATCTGACTCTGTGTGACTATTTAATTTCCTGTAGTTCACACAGAACCTGGTGCTGCCATCTTTCTTTGGCACCAGCACCACTGGGGAGGCCCAGGGACTGTTGGACTCTTAAATTACCCCTAGTTCCAATATATACTGTATCTACTTCCTCAGAGTCTGTTTGACTCTCTCTGGCACCCTATAAGGGGCCTGCCTAATAGGCCTTTGGAGTCCTGTATCCACCTGGTGCTGCACCAGGTGGGTGCACCCTGGTTTCCCAGTGAACCCTTCCCCAAACTCCTATAGCACTGCTTGGATTTCTTGAACCTGGGTAGGAGATAGCTGCAGCGACATTGCTACCCCTTCCACTGAGGTGTCAGTCCGAGCCTCACTGAGGAGATCAGTCACCAGATCTCTCTGACTCCTCCTGAAATCCATTGCAAATGCTCAAGACAAGGGCCTTCCTGTCATGGTAATGTTTCATCATGTTAACATGGTACAATTTGTGCCCCTGCCTCCCGCCTAGCAGTTCCACCATGTAGTTAACATCACTTACCTTTCTTACCACCTTGTAGGGTCCCTCCCAAGCTGCTTGCAGCTTGTTGTGTCTGACAGGAATGAGAACCATCACCTGCTGGCCTACAGCATACTCTCTAGCTCAAGAATTCCTGTCATACCACACCTTTCTTTATTGTTGGGCTTCTGCCAGGTTCTCCTGGGCCAAACCCATGAGTTCCCTGAGCCTTGTCCTGTGGTTTAGAACATACGCCACAATGGACTCCTTGTGAGATTCACAGTCACTTTCCCACTCATCACAAATTAAATCTAGAGGTCCCCTCACCTTATGCCCATACAGCACCTCAAAGGGTGAAAAACCTGTGGATTCCCGGGGATCCTCTGTGTAAACAAACATATGGTGCAAATATTTGTCCCACTCTATCTTAAAGTGGTCTGCAAATGCCCATAACATAGACTTGATTGTAGAGTTTAACCTCTTAACAAGACCATTAGTCTGGGGATGGTGGAGGGTGATCTTCAGGTGCTTCACCCCACAGGACTTCCACAGACAAGCCAGTAGGTCTGACATGAAATTGGCACCTCTGTCAACCAGTATTTCTTTTGGGAAACCTTCCCTCTTGAAAATGTCTAACACAGCATTTGCCACCTTTTTCTGCCTCAGTGGAGGATAAAGCCACTGCCTCAGGGTATCGTGTAGCATAATCCACTACCACTAACCACTACTATTTTTATCCTTTTTTCCTCTTCTATCACTATTGGAGCTCCTTTAATACTTAGTGTAAGTACTCCATTTTTCCTTTAGTCCTGATACTCTTCTGAATATCTATAATGAAATCCTTTCTTTATCAACTTCACATGCTCATTTCTTTCCAAATGTGTCTTCTATAGAATTGCTAATTGCACTCTGAATTTCATGGTACAATTCAGTGGCCTCTCTATTTTCTATACCTGTGAGACAATTCACATTCCAAGATAATATAGAAAGTGTTGCCATTATGAAGATAGGTTATTATTCCCACCTATTGTATGTCACAGCTTTTTTCGATATCTGTTTCCAGCTTTTCAGATACATACACCCACTGATATTTGGCAGGTCAATCTTTTATACAGTTGTTTCTAGTCTTCTCCATTTGAAAGTATGTCACATTTTACAAGATGTCCTTCTGCAAGTTTGTACGGGTTTTACAAATACTTCTGTGCCATTTTATAAAAGCAAAATAAGCAAACACAACAAGCTTTTGGCAAGCAGACATTAAAAAATGCACCTCCTTTCTTTTTGCTGTCACCCCTCCCAAGTAGCAAGGAAAGTACAACAAGTCTGAATGACTATCTACAGAATGTCTCCCTCATTCCCAACCTTGCAAGCCTTTAACTGTTTCCAAACATCTGGGTTTCCATTTCTTTCTTTGGCAATGGGTTAGTACAAATGTGTTTTCAGAATGATACATCAGGAATACAAATGGCAGTGGGAATCCCTCTCTTCCTTTTTTTCAGGAGATTCTTCCTTATTCACTCCTCCTGTCATTCAACATCTGTTGATCTAGGGGATGTTAAGAAGCTGTTCATCCTTCTCTGATAGGGCAATGTTTTTATTCAGAATCTTTTGGTACCAAAGAAAGATGCTTTCTGGATGCCATTCCAAGATATTTCCTGTCTAAACCATTCTGTGAAAGTCTCAAAGCTAAAAAAAATGTAATTCCTTCACAACCTGTTACCTCTCATTCCCCCTTTAATGATAATTAGTAGCGATAGTTTTAAAATATGCTTGTTATCACATTCTTATATCAATTAAATTTGAAATATGTGTGTGTCTATATCACACTTTTAGTTCTCTGCATTGCTCTTTGGGTTATACACTGCTCCAAGGATGTTCACAAAGTGTCTGGCTCTAGTGATAGCCTGCTGCATATTGCAAAGTATTCACATTTTCCTTATTTAGGTGACTTGCTTATTTTTGCAGAGTTTGTCAAGCTGTCTGACTTCTTTCACTTGGGTGAGAGATCTCCTTCACTAACTGAAGTTTCTTGAGAACATCAGAAAATCTTGTTTGACTACTTTGGCATGACTGTTTTTATGGGGTGTCTCCTAGATACCCCAGGTCAAAGACCTTTTCTTCTACAGGAAAAAGTAGATCTACAACATATAGATCTATTCCTCAGTTTTTCCACTCAGTCCGAAGCCTCAGCTTGATCATTTTTCAAGACACTAGGGTTTATGGCATCTAAGATTCCTCTGGCCAGATCCACATGAGAAACATTTTGTGGCACCCAATATCATTATCGTCCCAACATCAACATCCCCTGACATTCCAGATTCCCGTTTTGGGATATGTAAAAAAGGGAATCTTTCTTGTGGAGTGACCAGTTTTACTTGAATCCGGGTCGCTAATATTCCCTTCCAGCTTCAGCACACTCTGTAACTACAGATGCCTCAGACTTTCCTTGGGGATCAGTGTCTGTGTGATAGTGCAAGGTCTTTTGAACAAAAAGGACAGAGCAAAGCACATAAATGGAAGAGAGAGGGCAGTAATACTGTCAACTCTGTCAATCATCTGTGGTCCTTAAGACCATTACAAGTGATTACAGGCAACATCACAGTTATGTGGTAGGTAAAAAAACAAAAACAAGGAGAACCAAATTTCATCCTCTATGCAGACTAGCCATGGTAGCTTGGGATATAGCTTTCATCCTATCGGAACAAAATTTTGTGGTAGGCAAGCCGAGCAGGAGCAGGACCAGGACAGACCCTCATGAAAAAAATTGGAACAGGAGGTCTTCCAGGAATTGAACCTGGTGTGGGGGATATCTCAGATCTAGTTGCCTCCATTCATAACAAATAACTGGTAAAATTCTGCTCTAGGACTCCTTGCAAGAAGATGTGGAAAACAGATGCATTTTAATTTCTCTGGACAGGATTATTCCTCTTTGTTTTTCTATCCATTCCTCTGATATCCAAGGTCATTCTGAGGATTCAGACAGACATTCCAAAGATCATTGTGATGACTTCCTTCTGTACCGGGCAACAGTGGTTCTCCATTCTGGAAATGGTGAAGGGCACTTAGCACAAGCTTCCTCACAGGCTGGACCTAGTGACATAAAACTGGGGATGTTTAGTACACCCTATCTTGAAAAAACTTCAGCTAACTGCTTGGATGATAGAGTTTGAATACCTTTTAGGCACCTGTTTTCTGAGGATGTGCTGTAAGTATTATAGGAGGCAAAGAAACTTGCTACTAGGAAATCATATGTTAGTAAATTGAAAATAATTTCTAGTTGTTGCCAAGACAAGAACTACGACACTTTTAAGGCAAGTTTTTCTCTGGTCCCACAATATTTGTGTGGGTAATTATCCTCTCTTCTTTCTTACTGTTCCGTTAAGGTTCATTTGTTGGCCATTTTCAGCATGTCTGTCCATGGATCCTTCCCTTTCAGTGCACTCCCATTTTAAGTTTTTTTTGAAATGGGTGTTACATACCAGGCCTCCTAGAAAACAGGTGGCTCTTCCTTGGGATCTTAACTTGGTTTTAGAGAAATTGGCTCTTCTGTCACTTGAAACAAGTAAATGGGTTGATTTGAGGTTCATAACATGGAAAACAGTTTTGCTCATTGATCTGACTTCTGCAAGAAGAGTGTTTGAGTTGCAAGCTCTCATGGTGGGTCAGCCTTATCTCATTTTCCACAAAGATAGGGCTTCCTTGAGAACTATTTATTTACTATTTCAGATTTGTTTACCTGAATAGTCTGACTGGACAACAAAGCCCTTTTCAGCAAAGGCCAGGGAGAAAAGCTCATAAAGTTAACATAATTGCATTAGTTAAAACAAAACATTGGAAAGATACAATAATTGCTCTTTTTAACAAATAGATTTAAAAAGTAATTAAAGCAGTATAAAAATAAGAGGTTATAGAGTTTGTGCTGGAGTAAATATAATTATGAAAATCATTAACATAAGGTTTAGAAAAAATGAACAATTTAGAAAAATATAGATTTGAGGATATAGATAAAGGTATAGTAGAATAGATGAAAAGATAATTTTAATGATAAAAAGGGTAGGAAATTAAAGAAAAAAAAAGAAAACATATATTAGTGAAGTAAAGGTAAAAAATGAATGCAATAGAATGTCATGAATGGTGATAAAAAGTATTAACAGGTTAAGAAAAATATACAAGATGCAAAAAAAGTTAAGGAAGGTAAGAAACATAGTTTGGGTTATGAGGAATCCAAAGTAAAATTAAATTATAATTCATGTTTATATTTAAAAAAATGTGTATATTGGGTTTAGCCATGAGAGAAACAAGTACACAACCATGTGTGGGTTAAGAATTTTTTATTTCATATTACAATTCTGTAAGGGAGTTGATTTATCTAATTGATTAAGGTATATTATTCCATTTTTTAAATACAGTTTGAGTAGAGATTGTTAGCAATGTTATTGGGCTTAAATATAGTAAGAAGTGATTTATTAGACAAGCTAATAGTTCTATTTGTGGATTATGACTAGACTGTATATTGAGGACTTGGACGTTTGGGCAATAGAGTTGTTTCTATATAGTTAGCATTTGTGTGTATGTAAGAGGATGGGGTAACTAGCCATTTTAAATGTTTGAGAGCAATGCAGTGATGTGTTCTATGTGAGCGATTTTCTGGAAATTAAATGCATTGTTATAGCATTGTTCAAATTTTTGTAACTGACCAGTTTTGTAATTTTTAACTAATCCTTCCTTTATGCCTAAAGTAGTATCCTAATTTACTTTGAGGAAAGTTATCCATCTCCCTGTCTTCTTTCCAGATCCTAAAATTGGGAGAGAGAGGTTTCTTTGTACTCCTGATGCCCACAGATAATGCAGATATTATCTTGACAGAATTAAAACCTTCAGCAACGCTGATAAGTTATTCATTTCTTATGAAAGTATGAAAAAGGACAACCTGAGAGTCAAAACAGACAATCTCCAAATGGTTATCACAAGCTGTAACCTTTTGTTGTGACCACCACAACAAGGCACTTCAAGGCAGGGTCAAGACATATTCTACAAGAGCCTTGGCTTCACCAGTGGTTTTTTGGAAAGGTGTGGATTCTAGAAGCATTCTAGAAGCAGCATCTTAATCATCCGTATATATCTTTACAAAGCACTATGAAATAGATGAATTATTCAGCTCTAAAGACTTTGCTACAACCATTCTCCAGGTGCTCCTGGACCCTCATCTTTCTTATCAGTCAGTATAAGCTATGGCAGTCTACCAATATAGCTGAGGCTACTGCAGCAGCAATCAAATAATGAGCATAGCATCGTGTGTAAATAAACTAAGCATAACAATATATGTCCAAATGATCATTGCTATTGTAGCTGCTGCCTCTCACCATTTCTCCAATATTTTTGTATGTTTTTGTTGATAGTGTGAGGATTTGGAATTGTATTCACCTAGCACTGACCTCTTTCAAAGCTCTAGCCTGCCTATCTCAGTTGGCAAGAAAGTTCTCAAAGGCTTGGTGCCCAAAGCTGATGATTTTCTTCAGCTCTGCTCAAACTGATAATACTGTGGGTGCATGGAAGGTGCTGTTAAGCTTTGGAAGCTGACCAGCTGTTATACCTTATTCAGGTTATAACCCATATAGCTAAGGCTACTGCAGCAGTGATTATTCTAAACATCTACTGTTATGGTAAGTTTACTTACACAGCTGTAGATGTTCTTCATTCCACATTGCTGCAGTCCTAACTTTTTGCCCCCGGGAAAAAAAGGGGGCCGGTGGCGCATTCTGAGCGGAGAGGGGCAATCGTGCCGGAATTGTTTTTTTGCCCATTCCGATGCAGAAAGTTTTTATAGGGTTCTTTGAAATTTTTTTTTAAAGGGGGTTTAAACCAAAAAATTGGTAATACCCGTTTGGGGGAAAATTTTGGTTTTTCTTGCCCCAGATTTAACCAGCAAAAAAGGAAAATTTACTTTTGGGCAGTTTGGGTTTGACTGTTGGACTCTTAAATTACCCCTAGTTCCAATATATACTGTATCTACTCCCTCAGAGTCTGTTTGACTCTCTCTGGCACCCTATAAGGGGCCTGCCTAATAGGCCTTTGGAGTCCTGTATCCACCTGGTGCTGCACCAGGTGGGTGCACCCTGGTTTCCCAGTGAACCCTTCCCCAAACTCCTATAGCACTGCTTGGATTTCTTGAACCTGGGTAGGAGATAGCTGCAGCTTACATTGCTACCCCTTCCACTGAGGTGTCAGTCCGAGCCTCACTGAGGAGATCAGTCACCAGATCTCTCTGACTCCTCCTGAAATCCATTGCAAATGCTCAAGACAAGGGCCTTCCTGTCATGGTAATGTTTCATCATGTTAACATGGTACAATTTGTGCCCCTGCCTCCCGCCTAGCAGTTCCACCATGTAGTTAACATCACTTACCTTTCTTACCACCTTGTAGGGTCCCTCCCAAGCTGCTTGCAGCTTGTTGTGTCTGACAGGAATGAGAACCATCACCTGCTGGCCTACAGCATACTCTCTAGCTCAAGAATTCCTGTCATACCACACCTTTCTTTATTGTTGGGCTTCTGCCAGGTTCTCCTGGGCCAAACCCATGAGTTCCCTGAGCCTTGTCCTGTAGTTTAGAACATATGCCACAATGGACTCCTTGTGAGATTCACAGTCACCTTCCCACTCATCACAAATTAAATCTAGAGGTCCCCTCACCTTATGCCCATACAGCACCTCAAAGGGTGAAAAACCTGTGGATTCCCGGGGATCCTCTGTGTAAACAAACATATGGTGCAAATATTTGTCCCACTCCATCTTAAACTGGTCTGCAAATGCCCATAACATAGACTTGATTGTAGAGTTTAACCTCTTAACAAGACCATTAGTCTGGGGATGGTGGAGGGTGATCTTCAGGTGCTTCACCCCACAGGACTTCCACAGACAAGCCAGTAGGTCTGACATGAAATTGGCACCTCTGTCAACCAGTATTTCTTTTGGGAAACCTTCCCTCTTGAAAATGTCTAACACAGCATTTGCCACCTTTTTCTGCCTCAGTGGAGGATAAAGCCACTGCCTCAGGGTATCGTGTAGCATAATCCACTACCACTAACCACTACTATTTTTATCCTTTTTTCCTCTTCTATCACTATTGGAGCTCCTTTAATACTTAGTGTAAGTACTCCATTTTTCCTTTAGTCCTGATACTCTTCTGAATATCTATAATGAATTCCTTTCTTTATCAACTTCACATGCTCATTTCTTTCCAAATGTGTCTTCTATAGAATTGCTAATTGCACTCTGAATTTCATGGTACAATTCAGTGGCCTCTCTATTTTCTATACCTGTGAGACAATTCACATTCCAAGATAATATAGAAAGTGTTGCCATTATGAAGATAGGTTATTATTCCCACCTATTGTATGTCACAGCTTTTTTCGATATCTGTTTCCAGCTTTTCAGATACATACACCCACTGATATTTGGCAGGTCAATCTTTTATACAGTTGTTTCTAGTCTTCTCCATTTGAAAGTATGTCACATTTTACAAGATGTCCTTCTGCAAGTTTGTATGGGTTTTACAAATACTTCTGTGCCATTTTATAAAAGCAAAATAAGCAAACACAACAAGCTTTTGGCAAGCAGACATTAAAAAATGCACCTCCTTTCTTTTTGCCGTCACCCCTCCCAAGTAGCAAGGAAAGTACAACAAGTCTGAATGACTATCTACAGAATGTCTCCCTCATTCCCAACCTTGCAAGCCTTTAACTGTTTCCAAACATCTGGGTTTCCATTTCTTTCTTTGGCAACGGGTTAGTACAAATGTGTTTTCAGAATGATACATCAGGAATACAAATGGCAGTGGGAATCCCTCTCTTCCTTTTTTTCAGGAGATTCTTCCTTATTCACTCCTCCTGTCATTCAACATCTGTTGATCTAGGGGATGTTAAGAAGCTGTTCATCCTTCTCTGATAGGGCAATGTTTTTATTCAGAATCTTTTGGTACCAAAGAAAGATGCTTTCTGGATGCCATTCCAAGATATTTCCTGTCTAAACCATTCTGTGAAAGTCTCAAAGCTAAAAAAAATGTAATTCCTTCACAACCTGTTACCTCTCATTCCCCCGTTAATGATAATTAGTAGCCATAGTTTTAAAATATGCTTGTTATCACATTCTTATATCAATTAAATTTGAAATATGTGTGTGTCTATATCACACTTTTAGTTCTCTGCATTGCTCTTTGGGTTATACACTGCTCCAAGGATGTTCACAAAGTGTCTGGCTCTAGTGATAGCCTGCTGCATATTGCAAAGTATTCACATTTTCCTTATTTAGGTGACTTGCTTATTTTTGCAGAGTTTGTCAAGCTGTCTGACTTCTTTCACTTGGGTGAGAGATCTCCTTCACTAACTGAAGTTTCTTGAGAACATCTTGTTTGACTACTTTGGCATGACTGTTTTTATGGGGTGTCTCCTAGATACCCCAGGTCAAAGACCTTTTCTTCTACAGGAAAAAGTAGATCTACAACATATAGATCTATTCCTCAGTTTTTCCACTCAGTCCGAAGCCTCAGCTTGATAATTTTTCAAGACACTAGGGTTTATGGCATCTAAGATTCCTCTGGCCAGATCCACATGAGAAACATTTTGTGGCACCCAATATCATTATCGTCCCAACATCAACATCCCCTGACATTCCAGATTCCCGTTTTGGGATATGTAAAAAAGGGAACCTTTCTTGTGGAGTGACCAGTTTTACTTGAATCCGGGTCGCTAATATTCCCTTCCAGCTTCAGCACACTCTGTAACTACAGATGCCTCAGACTTTCCTTGGGGATCAGTGTCTGTGTGAAAGTGCAAGGTCTTTGGAACAAAAAGGACAGAGCAAAGCACATAAATGGAAGAGAGAGGGCAGTAATACTGTCAACTCTGTCAATCATCTGTGGTCCCTAAGACCATTACAAGTGATTACAGGCAACATCACAGTTATGTGGTAGGTAAAAAAACAAAAACAAGGAGAACCAAATTTCATCCTCTATGCAGACTAGCCATGGTAGCTTGGGATATAGCTTTCATCCTATCGGAACAAAATTTTGTGGTAGGCAAGCCGAGCAGGAGCAGGACCAGGACAGACCCTCATGAAAAAAATTGGAACAGGAGGTCTTCCAGGAATTGAACCTGGTGTGGGGGATATCTCAGATCTAGTTGCCTCCATTCATAACAAATAACTGGTAAAATTCTGCTCTAGGACTCCTTGCAAGAAGATGTGGAAAACAGACGCATTTTAATTTCTCTGGACAGGATTATTCCTCTTTGTTTTTCTATCCATTCCTCTGATATCCAAGGTCATTCTGAGGATTCAGACAGACATTCCAAAGATCATTGTGATGACTTCCTTCTGTACCGGGCAACAGTGGTTCTCCCTTCTGGAAATGGTGAAGGGCACTTAGCACAAGCTTCCTCACAGGCTGGACCTAGTGACATAAAACTGGGGATGTTTAGTACACCCTATCTTGAAAAAACTTCAGCTAACTGCTTGGATGATAGAGTTTGAATACCTTTTAGGCACCTGTTTTCTGAGGATGTACTGTAAGTATTATAGGAGGCAAAGAAACTTGCTACTAGGAAATCATATGTTAGTAAATTGAAAATAATTTCTAGTTGTTGCCAAGACAAGAACTACGACACTTTTAAGGCAAGTTTTTCTCTGGTCCCACAATATTTGTGTGGGTAATTATCCTCTCTTCTTTCTTACTGTTCCGTTAAGGTTCATTTGTTGGCCATTTTCAGCATGTCTGTCCATGGATCCTTCCCTTTCAGTGCACTCCCATTTTAAGTTTTTTTTTGAAATGGGTGTTACATACCAGGCCTCCTAGAAAACAGGTGGCTCTTCCTTGGGATCTCAACTTGGTTTTAGAGAAATTGGCTCTTCTGTCACTTGAAACAAGTAAACGGGTTGATTTGAGGTTCATAACATGGAAAACAGTTTTGCTCATTGATCTGACTTCTGCAAGAAGAGTGTTTGAGTTGCAAGCTCTCATGGTGGGTCAGCCTTATCTCATTTTCCACAAAGATAGGGCTTCCTTGAGAACTGTTTATTTACTATTTCAGATTTGTTTACCTGAATAGTCTGACTGGACAACAAAGCCCTTTTCAGCAAAGGCCAGGGAGAAAAGCTCATAAAGTTAACATAATTGCATTAGTTAAAACAAAACATTGGAAAGATACAATAATTGCTCTTTTTAACAAATAGATTTAAAAAGTAATTAAAGCAGTATAAAAATAAGAGGTTATAGAGTTTGTGCTGGAGTAAATATAATTATGAAAATCATTAACATAAGGTTAAGAAAAAATGAACAATTTAGAAAAATATAGATTTGAGGATATAGATAAAGGTATAGTAGAATAGATGAAAAGATAATTTTAATGATAAAAAGGGTAGGAAATTAAAGAAAAAAAAAAGAAAACATATATTAGTGAAGTAAAGGTAAAAAATGAATGCAATAGAATGTCATGAATGGTGATAAAAAGTATTAACAGGTTAAGAAAAATATACAAGATGCAAAAAAAGTTAAGGAAGGTAAGAAACATAGTTTGGGTTATGAGGAATCCAAAGTAAAATTAAATTATAATTCATGTTTAGATTTAAAAACAATGTGTATATTGGGTTTAGCCATGAGAGAAACAAGTACACAACCATGTGTGGGTTAAGAATTTTTTTATTTCATATTACAATTCTGTAAGGGAGTTGATTTATCTAATTGATTAAGGTATATTATTCCATTTTTTAAATACAGTTTGAGTAGAGATTGTTAGCAATGTTATTGGGCTTAAATATAGTAAGAAGTGATTTATTAGACAAGCTAATAGTTCTATTTGTGGATTATGACTGGACTGTATATTGAAGACTTGGACATTTGTTTGGGCAATAGAGTTGTTTCTATATAGTTAGTATTTGTATGTATATAAGAGGATGGGATAACTAGCCAGTTTAAATGCTTGAGGGCAATACAGTGATGTATTCTATATGAGAGATTTGCTGCAAATTTAGATACGTCGTTATAGCATTGTTCAAATTTTTGTAACTGACTGGTTTTGTAATTTTGAACTAATCCTTCCTTTATGCCTAAAGTGGTATCCTAGTTTACTTTGAGGCAAGTTATCCATATCCCTGTCTTCTTTCCAGATCCTAAAATTGGGAGAGAGAGGTTTCTTTGTACTCCTGATGCCCACAGATAATGCAGATATTATCTTGACAGAATTAAAACCTTCAGCAACGCTGATCAGTTATTCATTTCTTATGAAAGTATGAAAAAGGACAACCTGAGAGTCAAAACATACAGTCTCCAAATGGTTATCACATGCTGTTACCTTTTGTTGTGACCATCACAACAAAGCAGTTTAATGCAGGGTCAAGGCTTATTCTACCAGAGCCTTGGCTTCACCAATGTCTTTTTGGAAAGGTGTGGATTCTAGAAGCAGCAACTTAATCATCTGTACATATATTTACAAAGCACTATGAAATAGATGACTTGTTCAGCTCTAAAGACTTTGCTGCAACCATTCTCCAGGGGCTCCTGGACCCTCATCCTTCTTGCTAGTCAGTGTAAGCTATGGTAGTCTACCAGTGTAGCTGAAGTTACTGCAGCAGCAGTCAAATAATGAACATAGCATAGCTGTGTAAATAAACTAAGCATAACACTGTATGTCCAAATGATCACTGCTGTTGTAGCTGCTGCCTCCCATCCTTTTCCCAATATTTTTGTATCTTTTTGTTGACAGTGCGAGGACTTGGAATTGTATTTACCTAGCATTGACCTCTTTCAAAGTTCTAGCCTCCCTATCTCAGTTGGCAAGAAAGTTCTGAAGGGCTTGCTGCCCAAAACTGCTGATTTTCTTCAGCTCTGCTCAAACTGATAATACTTTGGGTGCATGGAAGGTGCTCTTAAGCTTTGGAAGCTGACTGGCTGTTGTATCCTATTCAGGTTATAACCCATATAGCTAAGGCTACTGCAGCAGTGATTATTCTAAACATCTACTGTTATGGTAAGTTTACTTACACAGCTGTAGTTTCCTTGTTCAAATTCAGAATAATAAGACACATTCAGGGCTTTAAGAAAAAAATGTATCTCATGTTGCCTTTTCCATCCGACTCAACCTCAACTCTTTATTCAAGAGCTTGTATTTAGCACTCAGACTCCACCACTACCGTTAATTCCTTTGATTCTTGATTACCTCAGATGTTGCATACCATTTGATGAATCGAGATGCAGTTTGAGGGATCTGTATCCTGTAGTGAGATAAATGATTGTGATTGTATATTTACCTGCTTTAGCCTTTTTTATACACATTTAACTATGTTTGTGGTCCTATCCCCTTGGTTTCTGTAATTAGTGTGTTTCTCACTTTATATGCCTTTGTAAGGGACTTGTATTTTTTTCTTCCCAAATCCCTACCTACAAAATAAAAAAAATAATAATTTATCTTTGGTTAACCTAGTTTCTTGATAGTCTTATGATATCAGTGCTTAGTCATTAGACTTCTTGTTGAAGTTTATTTTTTTTCTCTGTAGGAGAGTGTTTTTCTGTTGGTGATTGTGGTTACTTCTTTTTGCTTCCTTGACAGAGAAGGCCTCTGGGTTTAAAAAATGTACAGCTTGTGGGCACAAAATTCTACTCCATGACCCTCATTCCCTTTGCATGAATTGCTTAGGTGTAGCTCACCTAAAAGTTGAGTGTGAGGCCTGTGCCTCTTATAGGGCCAGGACTCTCACTGGTCATCGTTGAGATAAGTTGGTATGTAAAGGCCTTCTTCCTGCCCAGGTGGGAGGATCAGTGCCTTCTGCTTCTGAAACTTCCTCTCCCACCTCTAAAAAATCTCACAAAGTGAAGGCAAGTAAAGGTAAGGAGAAGGAGGGAAGTAAGGAGAAGGAAAGGAGCAGGAAAAGCATCTAGAAAAGTCTAGGAAAAGGTCTCTGGATACATCGGGCTTGTCTGGCCTGACACTGAAGACTTTGAGATGCACAGATCCATCAGCCAAGGTCCTTTGCAGCATTTCCTTCTCTATTGTTTGTAGTTTCTCCCTGGAGCCAGCTAGCCCTAGGCTGCATGATAGTTTTTCAAGCAAAAAAAAACAACATTAACCTCGATCACCATCTCTGGCTTCATCCTTCAAGTCCTTCCAGTTTTTGAGGAGTCTTTCAGATACTGATGTCAACAGGATGATGCAGAAGTTCCATTGGATCCAGGTCCAGCTAGAGGTCCTTCTGGCACTTGTCCCTCTGGTGGCTCCAAGCATGGTCTGTACTGCCCTGCCATTAGTTTCTGCTGTGCCGGGTTGACGTTTGGATGCAGCAGCCATGGCTTCAGATTACCCCATGGGGCAATTGTTTTGGAGCTGACAACAGTATCAGCTTCAACTCTCACATTTCCCCTACCCTCTCAACTCCGGCCCTTTCTCGAGATGGTTCGTGGAGCCGAAGTGTCAGAACTGAGGCTTGGGATACAGGGTCAACTTCGAAGTTCTTGGAGCTATCCTTGCCCCTGGGTGCTTCAACACTGGACAGTTCAGTGCTGTTGTGTCTCTCAGAACTGAGTCAGACTGGAGCCTGGAATCTCAGCTTCATCTTTTCAGGCATTTGAGAGGGTACTCTGCAGATATAGAGAAGAGGTGAGTCTGCCTATGTCTCACTCAGTTCCATTCTGACCTCCTGTGGTTTCAGTAACCATGTCCATTTATACTGTCTATCAGGGGCAGTCAGCATCACTAAGCCTCAAGGGTTCTGACTTGGTGAGCTCCTCCTCTGATTCTGACCCTTCCCCAGAAGTCTGTATGAGGGAGGACCATAGGAAACAAGCCTGCAGTAGAAGGGATTTAGACTCATGCCCAAAGTCTGTCATGGAAAATACCTATTTTGATGAAGAACTTTCCCCACATTCCTCTTTGGAAGAGATCTCCTTTGGAAATATTCTGGGATTGATGAAACAAAGGGAGGCACTGGTCTACCAAAGCACCATCCCTAGAGAAGTCAGTATTCAAGGTGTTTGGGGCTGGCTTTTCTACTTCCTGGGTAGTCCCACCCACTGATGAGTTAATAGACCTGGCCTCTCAGCATGCCTGGAAGGAACTTGATGTGGTGGAACCGATTGCATGCAAACTAGACAAGATTTTAGTTGCCCCTAGAAATAAGTCTCACTGGAGCATGTGTCCTGCAGTAGATGTTATGGTTGTTCTGTCAGTGTCTAAAAAGTATCTCTTGGGTGAGAGGACATCTGTTCATGCCCTAGTTGAGAATCTAGGGCATTTGACAGATTTGGGAAATGGACATATGCTTCAGCGATGTTGCCCGCAGAGCACTGTATAACTTGACCAGCATGACTTGTTTCTAGAAGGACTTCACCAAGGAACAGTTAAAATCCTTCTCAGGATATCTGCCTGCAAGTATCCAGAAATCTGTGTAGTCACAGCTATCTACATTACAGTTGATGACCAATATGTCTATTCATCTGCTCTCTAATGCAGCTGATGGCATGGCAAAGACAACAGGTACTGGCATTGCTATCTGTCTGTATACCTGGATGTGCCTATGCAATTTCACAGATTGCTTAAAGACGTCCTTGTTCATTGCTGCCTTCAATAACTGGACCCCTTTTGGACCAAAGGTTAAAGAAATGCATACAAGAATCAAACAGGAGTTGCAGAACCCTTTTTACAGCTGGCATTCATTTTTCACCCTTCAAAGGACCTTTTCACAGAACCAAAAGGGTGGGAAAAAGTTTTGGTTTTGAAATTCCCAAGGTTTTGGCCAGGGCACTTCTCCTGACAGACCCTCTGGAGCAGTGAGGGAATAACTTTAGTAGACATTGCTACTGGAGCAGAGGTGTACTACAAAATCAAGGGTTGCATGGTCCTTTCACCAAGAAACCCTTCCAGAAACCCTGAATACTTGCCTAACTACTGCTCTGTGGAGGCAGTTGGGGGGCACGTATCTCAAGACCCCCATGCCTGGTGGACTATCATTTAAGATTCCTGGGTGCAGAGGATAATTACCAGAATCTACATTATTCCCTTTGTTTCCCCTCCACAGAAGAGAAGGAGAATTCCCAATGTTCCATGAAGTCAAAAGGAATTGTCAGTGGGACAGGTTGCAAAGATTCTAGAAAAACAAGTCATCCAAGAGGTCTCACCAGACCAGCAAGGATTCAGAGTCTGTTCAAGGTTCTCAAGGTTCTTTTTGGTTCCAAAAAACAGAAACATTTAAGCCCATTCTGGATCTAAGCTACCTCAACCAGTTTCTGAAACATACAACATTCTGGATTGTCACAGTTCAGTCAGTTCTACCTCTTTTAAGAAAGGATGACCTGATGTGCTCAATAGACCTCCAAGATACTTACCACTACATCAAGATAGCAAGGCAGTCTAGGAGATTTCTCCATTTTTGTTTGGGAGACCAGTCCTTTTCAATTCAGAGCACTGCACTTTGGTCTCACCAAAGCCCCCAGGATGTTCACCAAATGCATGGCAGTTGTAGCAGCATATTTCAGACTGCAGGAGTTCCAGGAGTTTTTCTACTTAAAGAACTAGTTCCTCACCACATCTTCCAAGGATCTTTTAATTCATTGCAGGGATTTCTTGCTCCATCTAGCTCCATGCTTGGGAATTATGATCAATCTTGCCAAAGCCAGCTTACACCAGCACAGGTGATAGTGTTTATAGGATGCCACCTAGACACAACTGCTAAGATAGGCAGACTTCTGCAGTCCTGCTGTCTGTACATCAAATAGCTTCAGAGGGGTCTCATCCCAACACACCAGCTAGACTTGTCCTTTGACTATTGGTCTCTGTGGCAGCATTGATTACACTAGTATTTCAGGCAAGGTTTTACATGAGAATTTTGCAGTGTACTTTTTCAGTACAATGGTCTTAGGTGTATCAGACTTTCATGCCCTAGTACATCTCACACTATTATGCAGAAACCAAATATAGAGGCGGTTGACTTCAGTGATAGTAACATGGGGTCATCCATTCACCCTTCCACCCCTGATAGCCACTGTGGCCATGGACATTTTCTTTCTGGGGTGGGGGTGGGGAGTCATTACACACGAAAGATGTTTCAAGATACATGGTTGTCCACTGAGTCTTCAGATCAAAGTATTGAAGATGAGGGCAGTCCTACCAGCATTGCAGGCACTTCAGAATGCCCTCCCCGAGGGTGTGATATCCATTCAGACAGAAAATATGGCGGTGATCTGGTATATCAACAAACAGGGAGGAACCCATTTATACTTGTACCAGGAAGCCATGAGAGTATGGGAATGGTCAGTGTCTTACTAATGCTTTCTGTTTGCAATGCATGGGACTTCCAGTGTCCTACCTGACAAACTGAGCAGGTCCATTCTCCTTCCTAACAGGTATTCCCTCAATCAGTCGTTAGTGACAGTGATTTTCAGTCACTGGGGTCAAGTGGAAATTCATCTGCACGTGGGGCAAATGCACGGCTCAACAAAAAATACAAAATCCAAAACAAAAAGCAGAGCCAGCATACAGTATTCCAGAATTTATTGTAATGAAATAATTTAGACCATTACAATGTGAAAAACAGACCGGTTTCGGCAGGAAAAAAACACAGCCTTCCTCAGTGTAAATTACATTCATTGTGGTGAGCAAAGGTATATATACACCCTCGTCATTAATCTGATTGGTTCAATCAAAGATTTTCATTTAGACCAGGTGGGAATAATCCCCCTAGTTTTATTATCCACTTCTTTTCTTTGGTGTTTAAGATAGAATGCAGCCCAGTTTTGTTGTGCTTGTTACCAAAGATACTATCAATTATGATAAAAGTAAATTTGGCAGAAGCATGTATTAAATGATGTTTATACAATGCATTATTCTGTCTCTTGTTTTTTATGTTGCTAATATGTTCAGAAATCCTAATTCTTAGCGATCTGGACGTTTGTCCCACATAAAATGAACCACAATGGCAAGTAGCCAAATAAATGACCCAGTCAGTACTGCAATTTGCAAAGAATTTGAGATCATAAACTACTGGGCAATTTCTACTGGAAAATTGTTTGGACTTATTGATCTTGTCACGGTTTGTACAGTGTCCACAAGGGTAACAGCCTGTCAGTGGATCCCCTGTCAATGTTGTTTGAATCTGCTGCAATCTTCGTTTCCCATCTAAGTTGTTCTGATTTCCCTAAAAGAACAGACACTGTAGGGTACTCCATAATTAGCCCTGAGTTCCTTTGCCAGTTTTCTCCAATAAATTCCATCCTTCTATTGTGTATTATCCTTATTCCTAATTGTAGTCATCCATATTGGCAGAATCTCCTTTCTCCATTCCTGTGTTGGCTTAGTTCTTTCCACCCCTTCCCTGATAAATTTCTTCAGAAATACATGAGGTGCAAGGCAACAATAATTCTCATTGTGCTCTTTTGACCTCCAGCAAGTTTGTTTCCCCTTTCTCTAGCCTCATCTGAAATACCCTGCATGGGTATTGGATCCATGTCCAAACCTTCTGCTCACGCATCCTGTCAGCCTCATCAAGACATAAAAACACTGAAATTCACTTACGGTTTCTTCAATTCTAGTGGTGCCTAGAGATGCCAGGCTGTCTTCTCCAGTTATTCATTTTTTGTTGTCTTCACAAAAGCAAAACACAAGGAAGGTTTACCTTAACAAATGGAAAAGATTCTGCATATGGGCTTCTTTCAAATGTTTGAACCCTCATTCAGCTCTTCTACCATTCATTTTTAAATTTCTTAGCAGAATTGTTTTAGAAAGGCTCTAGTTTCTCAACCATCAAAGTGCAGTTAGCAGCCATGGGCCAAATTCAAACTCTCATTGCTTTCTTGAAAATTTCCAGAGCCTTTTGTAAAGAAAACTTTTCTGCTAAGATCTCCAATCGGGGATTCAGTTCCACCATGGGATATTATTATTGTGGTAGAGGCATTAATTAGGGCTGCCCTTTTTATTTTGTAAACAAGACAGTCTTATATTTATATAAATGAAAATAAACCATACCGACACAATGTCAGTTGCAAACACAATACATTACAAAACCATGCTGACACAACTGTAATTGCAAGCATTATAAATCATTGTACATAGCTCATTGATTCCTGCCTTCTTTTAAACTTCGTTCCTCATCTGCATGTATTGATCCCACACTTCCCATTTTTCCTATGTAATTTGCTCCTACCCTTTTCTAAAGAGCCCAATTCCAGTTGTTTTATCTCTGTTACTATCTTCACTAGTTATAGTAAAGTTGGTTTAGACTTTGATTTCTGTTTTCTAGTAATTCGTTTTTTGTCAGCCATCATAGTTGTCCTTACTATGTCTAGGCAATTATGATTCTATATCATAGCTCAAAAAATAATTTCCTTAGTTACACCAATTTGCTCACCCAGCATCACTAACAGAGCAGTCTACAGGGAACCTTTAAAGTCCGCCAACTCATTACACTTCCAGAAAAGATTTTCCCAGCTCCCTGTTTCTTCCCTATCATACTACCATTTGCTGTCTACCTGAAGAATAATTCTTTGGAGTCTACTTGAGGTATAAAATACCTGTGTAAACACTTTCAGGCAAAGATCCTAAATTTTCTAGACTTTGTTGCATATTTGGGAGACATACATATATCCATTATTGTTTCTTTGTGAATTGCTTATCCAGTCTCTCTTCACAATCCTTTCTAACCTCCTCTTATTGTTGCTTGAACTTATCATGCAGTATTCATATGCTATGCTAATTATTCCTTTCTTAATGTCAACTTCTGTTCTAGATTCTACTAAAAAGTCTATTAGTGCTGGTCTTTCTTTTAGGAATCTCTATTTCTTTCTCTTGGCCTATACTCTGCTATCAGTCCTTGATAGGGAAGGCAGTCTAACCGGCAGTCAAAATAAGTTCTTGGCGTCTTCAGGATCCTTTCCTTCTCTAGTTATTTGCTCGCAATACCTTGGTTCTTTTGCCAGTTTTCTCCAATAAATTCCAGTCCCCTTTTGCCTGTTGTCAGTATCCCTAATTGCAGTCATCCCTATCGGCAGAATCTCCTTTCTCCATTCCTGTGTTGGCTTAGTTCTTAGAATACTTTCTGCTACTTTATGAATGTAATTTTCTGTATTATTGTTATCCTCCTTAAAGGTCTGCATCCAAAATCCCAGTCTCTCCTTGTTTTCTGAGCTTTCCCCTGTTTCACAATCATCTCTTTCCACTTTGAGTTATAGATTTCTGCTTGTGCTATATACAGGAACATTAACTGCGTTGCTCTGTAATACCCCTTCAAATTGGGTAATCCAGAAGAAGAATAAGCTTATCCCTCTTGACTCTTGCCATTTTCCCCTTCCAGATAAAATCCTTCAGATCTTCATTAAATTGTTGTCCACAAACTCTCCTTTGATTGTTACAAATATGCCTGACCTGTGTACAAGAATAAAGGGGCTAAAAACATTTTAACTGCTTATATCTTACTATCTATATCCATATAACAGAGCTTCAATTTTCTCAGTTTTTGTATTATCTTTTGTTTAATCACTTCATACATATCCTTAGCTGCCACACTGGAATCATATTAATTTATACTCCTAAATACTTCATTTTATCATGTCCCCATAAGTATGGATATTGCTGAACCAATTCATATGTGGGTGCATAATTTACTGCTATCGCCTTTGTTTTAGCTTTATTAATTTTGTATCCCAAAAAGATTTGAAATGTCTGAATAAGTTCCACAGCATTATAATGTCCCTTTCTGGTTTTGTTAGGTATAAAATAATGTCATCTGCAAATAAAACCAGCTTTTCTTGACTACCATTGTGATGATGTGAGGTATTGCCAGCGGTGGTAGGAGAAGTAGGGCAGTGGATGTCTAACATATGCCAGCATAGCTAGCTGGAGTTTTATAAAAAAAATGGTATGACATTTGTTCATAAAACTGATTTGCACAGATGCTTGCATTGAAAAATGTATTTGTAAAGCTACTTGTCTTATAAAATGTACTAACAGTGAGTCTTGCTAGACAGAAAAAGAAATACATCTGTATGTCAGACTGTATTGTACTGTTGAAATTACTGCATTGTAACAGAAGATACTGGAAGACAAGAGGTTAATCTCAGTCCAGTTTGAAAAATAATCTGAAATTAAATTACCTGGAAGGCCATAAAGACTGTATCTTACAGCTCTGTTTGCAGCCAGAAGCAAAATAAGAATTCAAGGACTAGGAATCCTACTGTATTGTCCTTAGCAGTGAACCAATTGCTACCCTGAAAGGGTGGAAGTGTTAAAATGGTTCTATGGCTTCCAGATGCTATAACATATATTCGCAAAGCTGTGTCTAATGTGTATGCTAACATATATATGTGAGATTCTAGTTCAGTTTGTAGTAAAGGGGAGTAGTATGGGAACAAGAAGTCAGATGACTGAGATGTATGATGTCATTTTGTAAGCCAGCACTGAAATTATGTTTTAATACTAGATGAGATTGAAGTCTCAGTTCAGTCTGTTTTTGGAACTGGACATAGAAGGATCATTCACCCACTTCATCTTAACTTGCTGTAGTAAGTAACCAAGGAATAGTAATTCTTTATATCAGTCAGGAAAATATAGTGAGATTGGTTAAGTACTGTTTTTCTGTATCTGTGTGAATCTGTTCATCTCTGTTATTTTATTATTTTCTGTGAATGAAACTCTGGTGTTTATTGTAAATATATATTTAGTATTTTCATGTTCTTTTTTATTATTATTGCAATGGTGATGGACAGGTTGACAGATGAGATCAGACAGGAGTCCCCGTGCACTATGATGTTTGCAGATGACATTGTGATCTGTAGTGAGAGTAGGGAACAGGTGGAGGAGACCCTGGAGAGATGGAGATATGCTCTAGAGAGAAGAGGAATGAAGGTCAGCAGGACTAAGACAGAATATATGTGTGTGAATGAGAGGGAGGATAGAGGAATGGTGAGGATGCAAGGAGTAGAGGTGGTGAAGGTGGATGAGTTTAAATACTTGGGGTCAATAGTTCAGAGTAACGGTGAGTGTGGAAGAGAGGTGAAGAAGAGAGTACAGGCAGGATGGAGTGGGTGGAGAAGAGTGTCAGGAGTGATTTGTGACAGACGAGTACCTGTAAGAGTGAAAGGGAAGGTCTACAAGAGGGTAGTGAGACCAGCTATGTTATATGGGTTGGAGACAGTGGCATTGACAAAAAGGCAGGAGTTTGAGCTGGATGTGGCAAAATTAAAGATGTTAAGATTTGCACTGGGTGTGACGAGGGTGGATAGAATTAGGAATAAGTATATTAGAGGGTCAGCCCAGGTTGGAAGGTTTGGAGACAAAGCCAGAGAGGCACAATTATGTTGGTTTGGACATGTGCTGAGGAGGGATGCTGAGTATATTGGGAAAAAGATGCTAAGGATGAAGCTACCAGGTAACAGGAAAAGAGGAAGGCCTAAGATAAGGTTTATGGATGTGGTGAGAGAGGACATGCAGGTGGTTGGTGTGACAGAGCAAGATGCAGAGGACAGGAAGAAATGGAAACAGGTGATCTGCTGTGGCGACCCCTAACAGGAACAGCCGAAAGAAGATGATGATGATGTTTTTTTTTTATTAACTATATTTAAACGTTTCATTGTGGCTGGTCTTTTTAGAATATTTTAACCTTTGAGGAGTGCTTATATTTATTTGGTGACACTGTGGATGCTCTTAAAAGCCTTGCTGTTTGGTCAACATTACCATTTGTATTAGTATTAATTTCACTCAGTATAATTGGGTACCCTTGTAAGAGCCTTAGAGTAGCTGGCTTTGGAATTTCTTGTGACAGTAACTACCTTGTAGTCTGGGCAGAGCGTAGCGGAGCAAGTAAATTTAAGGCAGCCTTTCCCAGGTGTGTGTGTGTGTGTGTGTGTGTGTGTGTGTGTGTGTGTGTGTGTGTGTGTGCACAAAATCAAATCTCAAAAAGTATGTGTGTCAGCTGCTTGGAGCAGGGACACAGAGCACTGGCTTCATAGAGAGAGTGGTGGAGGACTTGACTTGGACACTTGGCTGAAGAGTCACCTCTACATCTGTGCTAGTGGGGAGTCCTACTGGGGGCCTGGAGAGAGAGAGAG
Source organism: Protopterus annectens (assembly GCF_019279795.1). NCBI lineage: Eukaryota > Metazoa > Chordata > Ceratodontiformes > Protopteridae > Protopterus > Protopterus annectens. The sequence continues at coordinate 282,325,309 of NC_056750.1, read as the reverse complement.
AGGGAAACGCAGCCCCTGGACTGAGTGTGTTCCCTGTGTGCTGTTAAGGGAAATTGTGCTTGATGCAGAGAGCTGCACCTGGAAATACTGTGTGTATCTATTTTTGTTCCAAGTCAACGTCCCTCACCGATGCCAGTGGTGAGGATTCAGGCTGCTTGATTACTGGCCCAGAGGAGGGACGTCACAACAATACCAATTATATCCTTGAATTTCTGAGTCCCTTATTTTCTTTGCTAGTGGTTGTAAATATAATGCTAATAACAAAGGAGAGGGAAGAGTGGGAGGACACCCCTATCTAGTTCCTCTGCTGCAGCAGAGATTATCAGACATGACCCCACCCACTTTAATTTTTTCCTCTGATTCCTCATATATCCTCCTAATCAACCTTATAATTTTATCAGAGACTGCAAATGCTTCCATTGCCCTGCTCATAAAGTCCCAACTTTGTTAAATGCTTTCTCTGCATCAAGACCTATCAACAATAGTGGTATTTTCTTATGTTCTGCTTTCGTTTGGATCATCAGTGTTCTGTTACTGTTGTCAGATGTTTGCCTCCCTTCCACAAAACCACACTGATCCATATCTGTCAATTTTGGCATCACTTTTGCCATTCTTTTAACCATTATAGGCATAAATACTTTATAGTCGTGGTTTAGTATTGAAATGGATCTGTATGAAGCTGGATCTGATGGATCTTAGAACCTTGTGCTTAGTACTAACCTGTTTAAGTGCTAGATTGCAAGCTTTTGTTATTTGCCCTCTATTTTTTTTTTATTTCTCTCTGATTGCCTTACCATCTTCTTCTCTCTCTTTGCTATTTTAGTAGTTTGAATAAGTGGACCCTGAAAATACCTATACTATTGCCTCTACCCTCCTGGAAGACCAAATCCTTTTGTCTGCTAAGCTCCAACCCTCCAGGCATCGGTGATATCTACCAGACAGACTGTGAAAGTATGTTATTCCTACATGTTTAACCCAAATTACCTGAACTGTGTGAACCAGTCTAGCTACCTGCACAGGACTGCCAGCAGCCAATAGGCCCTGCCCCCCCCCACTAAACTACTCTAGACTCTCGACTACTATTTACACTTCTATCTCTTTTCCCTCTCTCCTTTCCTCCATTACCCCTCACCTACGTGTATAACTGTGATACATATTCCCTTAGGCCACTAGGTGGTATTCTTTTCTCTTTCTACTTTGCACCCTCTTGTGTTATTACTACACACACCCTCATATCTTTTTGATTGGTACCTGTATCTTCTCCCTATTCTATTTTACTTGTTTCCTTTCTCTCAGAACCCTGCCAAACCGACCTTCCATTACTCCCTTATGCTCCAAACTTGAACATATTCATAGGTTAAACTTTACGCTTTACATACATTATACATATATCCCTATTTACTTACCTACCTGCTGTTTTCCCCATCTTACAGATTGTTTTCTCTGTGCCACACCACTTCTTTGTGTCTTCCCGCTCCGTTCGCCCTGCGGGCTCACTCCGCTCCCCTCCCTGCCCCCAAATTCCACCCGCCCCTGGCACCTCTACATTTATACCCTCATAAACACACCCCTTTATATTTATCTCCACCCCTTATAGACTTAGCCCCTCCCTACTCCACCTTCTAAAACTAGCCCCGCACTACTCCACTTACCTTCTCTCCTTTTCACTCTTCTCTCAATTCTCCCACTCCATTTCAATTACAGCTTCTCTGAACATGTCTAATCAATACCAACCTTTGCTACTTATAACCCTCCTAACTACTCTCATCACCACCTATCTCTCTACCTCCTACGAACAACCCCTTCCTTTTGCTATAACAAGTCGAAACAAACAAACCCTAACATCCCCCCTAACTCTAACAATTACCTATCTCAATACCATCCACAAAAATTCCTACCTTCAAGCTAGATATCACCGACTTTCTCACATTAAATATCCTACTCTTGGCCTTAAAAAACATTTTTACTACTACTGCAAATTTTTTCAATTTTACAACCCTATATTAATCTGCTCATTAATAGATGGTGACATTCACCCCAACCCTGGCCCAAACTCTCCCCCACCATCCTCTAATTCCCACCAACTCAAAATAGGACCAACACCATCTACCAAACCCCCCAAATCACTTTCAATTGCCCATTTAAATATACGTAGCATTTGTAACAAAATAACACATATACATGCCCTTCTAGATGTCCAACAGTTTGATATCCTCTGTCTAACCGAAACTTGGCTCAAACCTACAATTAAAGATAATGAAATCATCCCCCCTGGCTATAACATACTCAGACAAGACCGCTTAAACAAAAAAGGTGGTGGGGTGGCAATTCTCTATAAAACTGGACTGCAAATAAGTAAAATAAATCATACCCTTCCATCTCACAATAATGTAGAAATAATTATTTCCAAACTTCAGCTCAACCCTCACAAAACAGTTAACATTATCTGTACCTATCTTCCCCCAGGAAAAAATCCCACTATTTTAGAAGACCTATTAAATTGGCTTTCACTAAATCTCCCTCAAGAAACAATACTTTTAGGAGACTTTAATATTGACTGGAATTTATGTCAACATACCTATCCACCCACCCTTATTAACCTGCATGGCTTCTCTCAAACCATAAACTCCCCAACAAGAACAAACAAACAGAATAATAAAGAAAGTATACTTGACTGGATACTTATAAACAGTCCTCAACAAAAGTATACAACAGGAACTCTCCCAGATGACCTCAGCGACCACTCCCTAACTTATATCATCAGGCATAGAACAAGTTTAACTATCCCTACCCAAGTTATAACATCCCATAGCAAGAAATTCTTTGATCCCATTCTGTTCCAAAATGAACTTATGCAAGTCAATTGGTCATCTCTTAAATCTCTCCCCATAGACGAAGCTGTTAGCCACTTCAATCATACTTTTCTGACAATCCTAGAACATCATGCTCCAATGCGTTCTATAAGAATTAAATCTAAAACAGCCCAATGGCTTTCAAATACTACTAGGAAACTAATCCTGAGTAGGAACAAAGCCTGGACTAAATGGCGTACCTCAAAAAACACAAATGATCACCTCATTTTCAGAGAACAAAGAAATTTAACAAAGAAAGCCATCCTACAAGATAAAAAGAACTTTTATACTCAGCTACAACAATCATCCCTACACCAACCACATAAATTCTGGACCGCCATTAATACACTGTTATCCCCTGGGAAAATTGCCACACCTAATCCAATTGATTCAAACCCCGACTGCCCATTACAAACAGCTAATGCCTTTAATACTTTCTTCACCTCTGCCATTCTTAAGCTAGCTAACCAACAGAGCCCTGATACCTCCAAACTACTAACCCAGGGCCCCACCCCCCATTCCACCTCAAACCCATACCCACCACATATATATCATCCTTACTTCAAAAATTAAAACCCACAACCCCCTCAGCTGACAAATTACCAGCAGAATTCCTCAAAATTGGTGCAAAAGCTATAGCTTACCCGATCTCTATACTGATTAACAGGACCTTAAAAGAAAGTACAATTCCTTCATTATGGAAAATCTCATATATCATACCACTATTCAAAGGTGGTGACTCCAACTTTCGCCCCATAGCATTATTATCACCACTTGCAAAAATAATGGAGAAATGCATCCACAAACAGTTACTAAATCACCTACTAAATAACAACCTCCTAGCTAAGTGCCAACATGGTTTTCGTCCTTTCCATAGTACTACTACAGCCTTACTATCCTTTATCGACTCAATTAACAAAACCGCAACAAAAATATTCCTTCTTCAGCCTTCTTCGTTGACCTATCCAAAGCCTTTGACATGGTCAACCACAAACTTCTCCTCCATCGTCTGAGGTCCCTCTCTTTTGACAATACAGCCTTAAATTGGTTTACATCCTATCTGGACAACCGAAAACAGGCTGTACTCTGGCATAACCACCTCTCTGATCTCCTTCCCACCTCTATAGGAGTCCCTCAGGGCTCTATCTTAGGCCCTCTACTATTTTCTATCTTTATAAACGACCTTCACCTAGCCACTCCCCTATCAACTTGCATTCAATTTGCAGATGATACAACCATCATTTGCTCAGCCCCAACACAGTCTGAACTTTATTCTCTCACACAAAATACCTTCACAACCATAGAACAATGGTTCTCTAACCATTGTCTCCTCCTTAACCCAAAGAAAACCAAACTCTTAATTTTTACACCCACTCTCTTGTCTCCCTCCATCAAATTCTCACTCACATCCAGCAATGGCATCCTTATCTCTCCAGACAATAACACCAAACTTCTGGGTATTACAATTGACAACCAACTAAAATTTGACACGCACATTGACTCTACAATAAAATCAACTAACAGAAAACTAGGATCTCTCTACAGAATCAAATCTTTCCTTACTCCAGAAGCCAAAACTACAATACCTAGAACCCACTTAATCTCTTCCCTATTATATGCCTTCCCTATTTATACAAATCTTTCTAAATATAATCTTAATAAACTAACTACATGATATAACAATATTGCCAGATTTGCTACAGCCTCTCCATACAGGTCTCATCATTGCTCCAATCTTAAAAGACTAGGGTGGCTTGAATTACCCAATCTAATACAATTTAATCAACTTACAATTGCCCACAAAGCCCTCTACCACCCTGACAACACTCCAATGCTCTCCACCCTCATAAAACCCTATAACAATTTGAAGAACCTGCGCTCCTCTAATAAAATACTGATTCATACTTCTCTATCTAAGAACTCAGCAGGTGACTCTATATTTTCCAACTCAGTTGGTAAAATATGGAATCAACTACCCCAAGACCTCATAACTCAAACATCACTCCCACTATTTAAAACTAAACTAAAACTCTTATTTTCCAACCACTGGCTTTGCTCTTGCAATAACCCAGACTAACCATTTTGTACCTCCTTGCTATTTGACTCTTTACACCCACTCTTTTTCTTATATCTAACATTCTAAATTATCCTCTACAAAACTGTTTCTGTTACTTCATTTCTAATAAAGGCATAAAAACCACTACTTTTCAACTTCTTACAAAGATGTAATACAGTAACTAGGTACTTTACTTGTATTTTTCTACTTTACATTTTTTTGTAATAGAGTAATTAGGTACTTTACTTGTATTTTTTTCTACTTTACTAAACCTCATATTGTACTCAAATGCTTTTACTTCCAGCTGAAGGTTTAAAGTACATGTTTTTAGATTTTATTTGTATATGTTTATATATTATGGTAAATTTTTTGTTTTATTCTTACTATAGTAGTATCGTAGAGGAGCTTTTCTCCCCGGGCCTCCACTGAAAATGGACATGTATCCAGTTGGACTAGCCCGGTAAACAAATGTAAAATAAAATAAAAATAAAAAATAAATAAATCTTTACCCTCTTTAGGTATTACAGCTACTACCGCTTTCTTCAGGGGGTTGGTTCTTCTCCTTCTCTTAAAATACTGTTAAACAAAACCTCCCAGATCTTTATCAGTTTTTTATCCTCCTAGCCTCCAAACTTCCACAAGAATACCATCTATTCCTGTGGGCTTTTCTGTAGATTGGTTATACATCACCATTTTTATCTCATCTTCTCCTATCCTAGCTGTTAGTAATTGGGCCTCCTCTACCTCTAATTTTGGCATATTTAATTCTTCCATAAACATTTCCTTTTGTAACTTTTCTAGATTTCCATATTTCTCCACTTTATACAAGCTTTCATAGAATGTCCAAAATATTTCAAGTACTTCTTACAGGATACCTTATCTTCCTTGTTATAGGCTCCCTAAGCTTGGTGACAGCCCTTTCTACATTCTGTTTCCTGAGTCATTGTTCTAAAAGTTTTTGTGCTTCAGAGTTATCAAAAAGCAGTTGCTTAACAGCAGTCTTTCTAAAGTCATGCTTATCAAGGTAATCCCTTATTTTCTGTTTAGCTTTCTGCATTTGCTCCTCTTTCTGTTCTGTGAAATTCCCACTGTTTTGCAATACTTTTAACATTTGTTAGCCCCTGTAAATAATTATTGTTACTTTCCTAAACATATCTCTCTTTCTTTTATTTCCACCCTATTTCTAAACTCCACTTTAATTTTTTCCCACTCCCTGGCTTTATTTTCAGAAGAAATTTCTATCTTCTCTAATAGCTCCTGAATAATTTCCACTATCCATTCCTTAAATTCCTCTTTTCAACAGATAGGTGGGAAAGCTCCAGTGTCTCATTTTTATTTAATTACTCTGTTTTTATTTTAGTTATTATTGGAGCATGATTTGAAATAGTTATTGGGTGTGTATCAGTACCTTCAGTTAAGTGTGCATGTTCCTGTGAAATGTAAATTCTGTGTAGCCTATCCCAGTTTTTATATCTTGGGGAATAATATGTAAATTCACTTTGAACTCCTAGTACTGGTTTCACATCTTCCATGCCAAATATTTTCATACATTTCTTTAAATCTCTGCTCTGCTTTGTTATATTTTCTGGACCCCCTCCCCCCAACATATCTTCACTACTGCAAATCAAATTCCAGTACCCACCTATAAGTAATATGCATTGCTAAAAGCTGATTATTTCTCCGAGAGTTTTCCTAAGATCCTTTATAGCAGTTTTGGGTGGAATATAAGTGCATGCCAGTGTAATTCTCCTCCCTTGCCAGTAGCCCCTTAGTATTGCAACTCTACCATTATTGTCTTTTTTATCCTGTTCTATTACTATTTGACATACTCTTGAAGTACTCCTCTCTTCCTTTGCCCCAGGTATTCTGCAGAATAACCATCCTGAAAACCTTTGTTAATCAAATTCACATGTTCAGTTCTTTCCAAGTATGACTCCTGTAGCACAGCTATTTGCACTCTACATTTTAATATAGTTCACTACTCTTTCTTTTTTTGTATTTACCTGTCAGACCATTAGCGTTTAAAGACATTATAGAAAGGATCATATTCTCGAGAGATTATTATTCCCACCTTTTATATGTACTATCTTTTTTGTTAAATGTCGAGTTTCAGCTTTTGTGTTACATGCATGTACTGTTTGGCAAGTTAATCTTTTATACAGTTGTTTCTTGTCATCTCCATTTGAGTCTATTTTACATCTTAGAAGTTTTTGTTTTATTGAAAACCATCAAATAAAAATACACACACACACCCCAGTACCCCCCAAAAACCCAGTAATTTAATAATAACACAACTATAATAACAAAACTATGTACAGCTTCAAATATTGAAGTTCAACCCTCCTAATAGAAACAGATGTTCCAAACTGATAGCCACACACATAGACTCGAGCTAACCTAAAAGAAAGGTTATCCATGCTAAGACACATGGTATAGCCTGTGGTTCTATTACATGCTGTCTGGTTTTGGTCTTATCTTTGGAGCTCTCTCAGCTGGGAAAACACTTGAATGCTTTTAGAAAATATTTTCTCCAAGCCATTTCTCTTTATCAGATTGTCTGCTAGAGACATGAGAACCAGACACAAAACTGTTAACTAGAAAAGAAAAGCCTTATAATATTCAATATTCTTTATTTACTTGCGTTCTTTTAAAATGTGTTACTTGATTAGGCTAATGGCCTTAACCCAGTCATTCCCCCATGCTAGAATGAGAAATCGCACACTAATTTTACTTGTGTTATGCTCTTTTTTTTGCATTGCAGTGCCTACATTTCTTAAAACTGAGCAAGGAGAAAGAGAGAAGAAGGGGAAAAAACAGGAGCACCTATTTACATTAGTATCCTTATTACACTTAAAAATAACTGACAATAATTTACTTTAAACATACAAAGAAAATCATAGACTATTTAATAGTACTATTAAGAAAACATTTTGGTTTTCCTTACAGTTAATGTTCTCCCTCTTCTTCCCCTGTTCTGAGGATTTTTCCAGACATTAATGACCTGAAGTAGGGCATATGCTTTAGAGTCCCCTACAAGTTCAGTAGAGACCAGAAAAGTTCAATATTTCCTGATTTTCTTGTTCAGTCTTGTTTCACAAATATAATTATTGCTTAGTAATCCCACATTTGTCATTTTCCGGGTTACTGATTTTATTCTCCTAATGTTAAAGAGATGAAGTAGGGCATTTGCTTTAGAGGCCCCTACACGTTTAATATAGTCCAGGAAAGTCCAATATTTCCAGAGTTTCATCTCCTCCTAAATCCTGTCTGTGCTTCATTTCCAATGTACTCTCGATTCTTCTAGTTCAACTCTTGTGCTTTTTTCCCTCTCTCAAGCTTCCGTTGAAACACTGGAAGAGGTTTCACTTGCACAGTTTCTCTGTGGTCTTTATTACCAGAAGAACAAGATGCATAATCTCTGTTTCACAGCTCACTTTTTGTTGGACAAACATTTGTATATCTTGGCATGTAGTTTGTTAAAAAGTGATTTTTGTTCCTCTAGGGAAAAATATATTGAAGATAGCTGGGTACAGCAGTGTGAATCTCACACCTGCTTCTCAACATTCCCTGAATAATTGGATAAATTTACTCCTCTTCTGTCTGGTGTATGATGGGTAGTTATTCTCCACAAACACTCTGTCTCCACTTTTCTGTCCTTCTGCCACAGTTTTGTCAGAATCAACTCCTTCTGCTGGTAATATTGCATATTTACTATTAAAGGCCTAAGTTAACAATTCCTGTTGTGGAATACCAGTCCAGTTGCTTATCTGAGCTTTCATAAAATTAATACAGTCTGTTCCTTCCAGTTTCTTGGGTAAAACAGAAAATATCAGGTTTTCTCTACATGCTCTGTCCTCTAATTCTATTATTTTTTGAAACATCTCTTCTTGTGCAGTCTTATATTCAGCTCCTTTTCTGCATTTCGCCTCTTGAGATTTGCAGTGTTTTTCACCTTATCTGAATATCTGTTTAAAGCTTCTTCCATTTCCAGCTTATTTGAGTTGATGTGGTCCATTAGTGTTTAATTTATTTTAGACAGGTCTGTGTCCAGTTGCCTAATACTTTCCTCTAGGTTACTGGAAGTCATATATGGAGCTTGCACTGCTTGTTGCTGAACAGCTATGGTACTTTTCCCAGTTCGTTTCTTTTTGTTTCCTTTTGTAGCTGATTTTCCTTCAGATCCTCTGTATTTCTTTTTTTGTGGCATCCAGGCAGTGCATTTACTAGCTGTTTACTGAAATTTACCTAGAAATCTAGTTCCGATGGCTTCCTCTGCTAAGTTTCTGTTTTCATACTTGGAGAGATAAAATGAAGGCATTAATCAATGTGCAGCCATCATGGAAGTCAACTAGGGATCTGTTTGACCTTGCATCTTCAGTGAACATGAAATTCTTTACTTTGAAAACACTTTTTCCTAGTTGCAATTAGTTTACCTAGGAGGATGTCTGAGCTACAAGTATTAGCCTGCAGATCTCCTAACCTTTAATTTCACAAGGATAGGGTATCATTGAGAACTAATCATCATTTTCTAACCAGAAATGGCCATTGAATTGAATCTTAATCAACCTACTAGTGTTCTTTCTAAATTTTTCAAACAAAAGAGAGTATACTGTGCAGTTGATGAGTGTTCATTTTCAACTCAAGTTTTATTTACATCGCATGAAGGATATTATAATGTCATCCCATCCTTCTCAAAGACTAAATTGGGACAAGAAGTGTCTAAAATTACCTTGTGTATATGGCTTTACAACTGTATGTCTTTTGTTCATAACAAAATGTGGTTATTTTTTATCCAGCAAACCAAAGGCTCATTCAACTAGACCTGTGGCTACCTCTTTGTTTTTTCTCGCTAGAGTTCCAGTCGATGAGATTTGTGCTTTGGATATTAAGTCTGCTGTTTACACCTTTATGTCCCATTACAGATTGGAGGTGCAGTGTGGATCTCGCACATCCTTCAGCTCTACTTTGCTTCGGAATATCCTTCCATGAGACTACTGTTTTTCTTGGGTAGCTTGGGAATCTGTCACAGTTGTTGATCTGTATCAAAAACGTAACCTCAGGTAGGAAATGTTACCTACTTACCATAACACTAGATCAGTGTTGCCTTGTTTCATCCAGCTCAACATTCCCTCCCTCTGTCCTGCATCCTAAGTTGTCATTATTCTATCTCCTGTTTGGTCGGTTGGACCTGACCAGGGGCCTTGTATTTTTTGACAGTGAGATGGTGTTACTTACCATAACACTAGATCAGTGTTGCCTTGTTTCATCCAGCTCAACATTCCCTCCCTCTGTCCTGAATCTTAAGTTGTCATTATTCTATCTCCTGTTTGGTCAGTTGGACCTGACCAGGGGCCTTGTACTATTTGACAGTGAGATGGTGTTACTTCTGTTTCCTTGTTATTCAGTCTCATTAGGTGTAGTACTAGCAACAAGCAGGCAGACTCAATCTGAGATAATCGGGGGTGAGGGGATTTATGGGTAGGGGAGGAATCTGAGCCCTGGATCCAAGCTCTTGGAAAAAGCTCTGAGGTCATGTCTGATTGGATCTGATAACCCAGCTGCTGAACCAGACAGAAAGTACAGTTGTGTAAGATCTTCCATAATGGTAGATGTCCTGCTTCTCAGTGATGCAGTATTCTTTTTACCTATGTATTCTGACGAGGAGAGCCTAATGTCCAGTCAACATAGCCCCAGCAAATCCTCCTCTTTCCCTGGAAATGACACTCAAATTATAATGCTTGGTAAAAGTGCAGACAGAAGACTTGGGCCAAAATCAAACTTCCATTGTTTCATTGAACATTTCGAAAGTCTTTTTAAAGGAGACTTTTCCCAATAAGGGATTCAGACCCTTGAAAAAAGCACCAGAATAGGCCACTGCCCTGGTAGAATGAACATGAACAGAAAAGGAGAGCTGCTTGTCATGAAAGGTATAACAAAAGGAAATGGCCTTAGAGATCTAAGAGATGTTTTGTGTAGACACTGCCAGTTTCCTGGCATGAAAGGAAATGAAAATTTGCTCAGATTTTCTGATACATTTAGTCTTATCCAAGTAATATCTGAGCTGTCTTTGTAAATCCAAGTTGTGTAGTACCCTCTCACTATTAGATTGTGAAGAAGAAAAAAATTAAGAAAGATGAGTAGACTGAGTTCAGGGCAAATCATTAACCACCTTGAGCATAAAAGAAGGATTAGTATGAAGAGACACCCAGTCCTTGGGGGGAAAAAAAACAAAAAGAAAAATGGGCGTGGAGTTCAGAAACTCTCTTGGTAGAAGTAAGAGCATCAGTAATACAGTCTTCTAAGCATGATGTTGCAGAGAAGAAGAAAAGGCAGGCTCAAAAGGGGACTGATTCAGTTTTTCAAGAACAAATTATGGTCCTAAGAAGGAGGAGTAGGCTTTCTTGGGGTCTTGATGAGAAGGGTGCCTTTTAGGAATTGTTTGACTTCAAAACTAGACGGCTAAGTTGGATTCAGAGGCAGATAAGTAGAAATAGCTGACAGGTGAGCTTTAAGAGAAGAATATGCCAACCCAGTATTGAGCAATTCATACAAGTAAGAAAAGACTATAGGGTCCCATACAGAGAAAAAGTCCTGGTCATGCTTGAGACACCAAATAGAAAATTTCTACTATTTAGCCATGTAAGATTTTGTAGTGGTGGGTGGCAGATGTGGGTGATGGAGAGACCCCTTGTCCTGTGTGAGAAGATCCATCCTGTGAGGTAACTTGTGGTGATTGCCCCTGGCCAGACGAAAAAGAAGGGGGAAGCAGCACTGTCTGGACCAAAAGGGAGTCACCAGCAAGCTTTTGGGTGTGTCCCACGTGATTTTGTGCAAGACCCTGAGAAGTAGAGAAGGATAGGCACACAGGAACATCCCCTTCAGAGAAAAAGACATGGGGTCGACTTTCCAAGCCAGTGGACCTGAAGCTCTAGAAAAAGGAATCAAGGAAGTTGTCTGTTCAGAGGGAGGGCAAAAAGATCTAGTTGAGTATCCCACTGATGTACAATGTCCAGGAACACTTTTCCATGAAGTATCCATTTGTGAGGTTGTGTCCTGGACCTGCTCAAAGAGTCTGCCACTGGATTGTGCTCTGAAGAGAGGTAAACCCCTTAAAGAATCAGATGATGGCAGGGATTGAAGTCACAAGCCTGAAGAGCCAGCCTGCAAAGAAGATAAGACTTTATGACTTTATGTTCCCCTGCTTGCTGTATTGCCTGTAAAAAAAAAAAAAAAAAAAAACTTTAGAGGACCTGGAACCAGAGGTAGTGAAGAGCTAGGATTAGTGCCCTTATATCCTTGATATTGATGTGATCTGACATTGTTGGAGGAAGCTCCTCAACACTTATCTGAGCGTCCATGTGCAGCTGTTGAGTAGGAAGAGGAATATGAAAAGGTAGACCTGGATGTAGAGAGATCTACCAAATCCACCAATGGAGTTTGAGTTTGAGAGTGGGTAAAAGAGGGACTGAACACTCCAGAGGGTGACAATGTTGGAGCCAAACCATCTTGAGATACCATTGGAATTTCCTAATGTGGAGTTTGGTAAAAGGAGCCTAACGGTGAATGCCATAGTGAATGCCATGAACCCCAGAACTTGGAGAAATTCCCTTGCAGGAAGAATTGGGAGAGGAAGAAGAGACTGGAAATAAGCAGTCAGAGTGAGGACCTCAGGAGGCGGAGGAGAAGCCAACGTTGAAATGGTCTGAATCTTGCAACCCAAAATCACGTGGTCGTGAAAGGGAGTCAACATTGACTATTTGAGATTGATAGTGAATCCCATACTATGCAAGAGAAGCATAGTGAAATGTAGAGTCTGAAGCAGAGACTGCTGAGAGGGGGCTTGAATTAGAAGATTATCTGGATAGGGGAATATTTGGATTCCCTTAAGTCTGCAGAATGCTACAACAGGGGCCAGACATTTGGTAAATACCTTTGGAGCTGTAGGAAAAACAGAAGGTAAAACGGAGAATGGGTGATAACAGGAAGAACCAGAAACATGTAAAAGATATAAGCAGCATAACAGAAAATGGCTGACATCAAAACTAATGAATAAAAACAGCCATTCTGAGTGAGATGCTGGCAAATACAGTTGTTAAAACTGTGTATCCAAAAGACCAGGAATTCAAGTTTATAATAATTAAAAATCCACTTTAATGGTAACACATTACTTTAATGGTAACGCACTAAGCACTTTCGTCCCTTCAACCTTAATATCAATCAGCCTTTTATATAATACAACTTATTAATCTGTTCAATTCAGCTCTTAAAGAACCCTTAACACAAATAAAAATGTCCACTAAAATATATGTAATGTAAACATTTTAAATACATTAAATAACAATTGTTTAAATGTTAAGAACACAAAATCAACATCTTTCAGCATAATATTATAAGTATTCTAGCTGTTCATCAAAAAATAAAAAATAAAGTGAAGTTAGGCAACATATACTTTCTGTTAGCTGCAGGCTCTCTTCTTAAGAAATGGAACTAATGTCAAATTTTCATTTAATCCAGGGGAGGTGTGGCATTCAATTTAAGTTGCCACTGTATTTCTCTTATTCCCAAGTCTAATTCTCACCACCCTCCTCTAGAATTAATAGGTACTATGTCCAAAATACCAAAGTTAAATCTACTAATGCCTGTACATACCTGACTATGCTTGTAAAGGGCATTATTCGTGTTGGCTCTGGCTATAGTGTAGAGATGCTCATAAATTCTCTTTCTAAAATTTCTCTGTTTTTCCTACGCAAAAATCACCCAAAGTAACACACACAGCAATATAAATAATGGCCTTAGTCACACAATTGCCCTTTTTTAGTGTTATTTTAAAGGGTACATGTTGCAAGGTGATAATATGTTCTTCTAGGATGTAGGGACATTATTTACATGCACCACACTTTGTTTTTCCCTTCTCAGATATTTGAAAATTCATCACCTCATGTTCAAATAACCATTTTAATTTTGTTTTCTGTTTTGTAAACAAAAGCAGGGGGCTTGTCCAATAATTTCAACCACTTCTGGACTAAAAATAGCCCAATTTACTTAGTACTGTATCACTTCACGGCTATCCATGCCAAAAGATAAGACCATGCTACTATGAACATTTGGAGCTTCATCTGTTGTTGTCCTATTGGAGCTCAAACAGTTGTCACTACCCAGTAATGGTTTATACTTAATTCGCCATCCTAAAGTTACTTCTTGAACTGTTTTTGTTAGGAATGAGAAAGGTTAACCTCTCTCCACAAGCATATTTAGGATGTTGTTAACTTCCATTGAGAAACTATCAAAATTTGAGCACATTCTAGCTGCTTGACCCATTTGGCCTTTAAAGATGTTTTTCTAGTAATGTCTAGGATGGTTACTCCAATAGTCCAGATAACTATTAGAAAAAGTATCTTTCAAGAAGATCTCTGAACCAAATCTGTTATTTAATTTGTCTTTAAATAAGATTACGTCTTAGTCAATACTAGTATCCGATTCAATTCCTGTAAATTTGAAAAAACAACAGGAATTGTTGAGATAGTCCAAAAAACATTTCTGTTTTACATGGAGACTGCCATAGGACAAAGATATCATCTAGGTATCTAAAATAAACGAACCAGTCCTTAGGAAACTCAGAACTGAATACATGCATCTTTTCCCATGTGTACAGTAATACATTTGTGTATATGCATGCTCAACTCACACCCATTGCTACCCCTTTTATTTGTTTAAAAAACTTGCCTTCAAAAGTAAAGTAATTATTTTTTAAAATAAATTCCATGATGGCCATCACAACACTAACCATAGTATCATTTAATGGGGTTAATTCCCTTAGGTCCTCATAAAACATATTCAAACCCTCTTGATGTGGAATAGATGTAAATAGGTCTTTGATATCATTTGTGGAAAAAATATACTTCTCATTATACTAATTGGCTATAATTTTCATTGAAAAATCCCAAGAATCTTTCAACGTATAGTCAACAGGCCTGATAAGATCCTTTAACAACCTACCCACAAAAACACCAAGTGAATAGGTAGGACTATTGTGTGCCGCTATAATAACTCTAAAAGGAGGGTGTGGAAAGAGAATTTATGAGCACCTCTATGCTGTAGCCAAAGCTAACACTAGTAATGCCCTTTACAAGTATAATCAGGTATGTACAGGCATTAGTAGATTTAAATTTGGTATTTTGGACATAGTACCTATTAATTCTAGGGAATTAGACTTGGAAAGAAGAGAAATTCAGTGGCAACTTAAGTTGAATGCCACAGCTCCCCCGGAACACTCTAAAATAACACACAAGCCCAGTTTAAAATAACACTGTATTGGAGTTACCAGGCAGGAACAGCAGGGGAGCAAAGATACATATATATATATATATATATATATATATATATATATATATATATATATATATATATATATATACTCTTGCCTCAGCAGGCTCACAGTGGGCACCATCCCTGTTGAAGTGTCACATCTATATATCCTCTGGTTCGCAGATGTCACAATCTGCTACATTGGGACAGCGGGCACAAGAGCAGCAAGACACTCTGATGCATGGTACCCTGTCTTCAGAGTCCTCCTCAGACATCCCCCTGAGGAGCCACCCCATAAGAAATTGTGCAAGAGAAAGCACCTTGATTCTCTGGAAGAATCTGTCACTGAAGATGCAGATTATGATGAAGGGGAAGGGTCCCCACGGTCGCGCCCTGAATCTTAAAACAGAGGGGTGATTGGAAGTCCACAAACCCATCCTCCAAGGAATCTGTTTTCCTGCAGGCTTTTCATGCCCAACCCTCTATTTCTTGGGTGACCCCACTTGCCAGCAATGTGGTTAAGCTCATCGTGCAGCGTGCATGGAAGGCACCTGACACTGTACAGCCAATCCCCCGGAGACCGTACAAAATTATCCCTGCACCCGAAGATCAGCCCCACTGGTCTAAAGGTCTAGCGGTAGATGCTATGGTGATGGCAGCTGCCACAGTAAAGGTACACACTGAAGAGAGTCCTGCTGTCCATATTACAAACCAAGAGTCTTGGACAGTGGACAGATTCGGGAAGCGAGTCTATGATTCAGTGACCTTAGCCATTTGTTCGTTGAATTTTTTGGTACACTTCACACGACTTCAAAGTGACCTGATAATGGAGCTTTCAGGGACCTTGGCAGGAGCAGTGTCTGACAAGGTAAGTGATAAGGCTGACTCCCAGTTTGCGACCCCTGAATCGATTCCAACTTGTCCATGTTGCTTATTGCGCACACAGCTGAAGGGATGGCCAGGGCAGTGGGTACAGGATTTGCCATTAGGCGTCATGCCTGGATGCGCTTATGTGACTTTGCGTACCCTTTCAAGTCTTCCTTTATCAACGCTCTGGTAGGTGCTACCTCGTTGTTTGGCCCAAGAGTCAGAGACACATTAGCCAGGTGGGAGAAGGATGGAAAGACCCTTTCTGCTGTGGGTGTACGTTTTTCTGCTCCTCAGTGACCTTATTTCAGGAATCATAGGGTTGGAAAGATGTGGTTCAAGAAGTCCCAATGCCTTTTCGGGACGCATGTGGTGAGTATTCTCCTTGGGGCAGAGGGGAGAATTCTTCGGGAAGATGCCCCTCCTGTGGCAGAGGGGGGTCCATGTAACCAGGGTTCCAGAGATTATTTATCTGGACAACCCTACCAGCGCTCCTGAGTAGCAGCCTGATTGCCTACCTCTGGAGGCAGTCTGGGGAAGATTTTCTCTGCACCTTCTAGCCTGGCAGACAGTAACATCAGATTCCTGGGTGCAGACAATAATTACCATGTATCCCCTTCATCCTTTATCCCAGACTACCATGGCGAATCCCCAATGTTCCACCCAGTCAGAGGGATATAGCAGCACTAGAAATCCAAAAGCTGCTTCAAAAAAGAGTCATCCATACAGTCCCACCAGACCAAATAGGATCTGGATTTTACTCAAGATTCTTTTTAGTGCCAAAAAAGACGGGACTGGAGGCCAATCATACACCTCAGTGTATTGAACAAGTTTGTTCAACAGACAAAATTCTGGATAGTCATGCTTCAGTCTATTCTTCCTTTTCTGGAGAAAGATAATTGGATGTGGTGTGTAGATCTTCAGGATGCATATTACCACATAAAAATGGACAAGCGCTCCAGAAGATATCTTCTCTTCTGGTTTGGAGCCAGTCATTTCCAATTCCGAGCACTGCCCTTTGGTCTCACCACAGCCCCAGGGTGCTCACCAAATGCATAGCAGTAGTAGCAGCTCACTTAAGGCTACAAAGATTCCGGGTGTTTCCATATTTAGATGAATGGCTCCTCACCGCTACCTCCAGGCATCTACAGCATTTAACCTTGGACTCCGTTCTGAGGCTTACAGAGTTCCTAGACATCTCAATAAACAGAGCAAAGTTCAAACTATCCTCCACACAAGACAGAATTAATTGGCGCAACATTAAACACAAGCTCTTGTATAGCCGCTATCCCTCTTTACAGACTGATACGGCTGAGGTCGCAGCTCCAAGTGATAATTTCTCAAGACAAAGTTCTGGCTCGTCTAATTTTACAACTTCTTGGTGTTATGGCAGCAACAATCACCCTAGTTCCTCTAGCGAGATAACATATGAGGCTGCTTCACTGGCTTCTCACATCTCAGTGGTCTCTGCTAACGCAACCAGTGTTACACCTAATCCGCATAATTAACTGTTGCAAGCAGGATTTACTTTAGTGGATGAAACAGGAAGAAAAATTGTGGAGCCGCCCCTTCTAACCCTCTCAGCCCAAGGCTGTAGTGACCATGGATGCTTCCCTGATGGGGTGGGGGGACATTTTCAGGGAAAGGCAGTCCAAGGCGCTTGGTCCCCTCTAGAGGCCAGTTAGAATTGAGGGCAGTGCTCATAGAGTTGCAAGCTTTTAATCCGTCCTCCCTTTGGGGACAATTGCTATTCACTCAGGCAACATGTCAGTGATTTGGTACATCAACAAACAGGGTCTATATTATGTGATCGAATGATCAAATAGTCGAACACGTAGCAGTTGACCCATAATAATCGAACACCACAATGTCGAACGGTTCAATGGAGATCTCTGTACAGTGCGGAAATGGAAATTTTCCATTGTCTGCACTGTAGTGCGATTTCAGAGTTGGTATATATAAGTAGCAGGGGGTGTGGGGGTTGCAGGGGGGCTTGCCCTCCTGCATAGAGCGTTTAAATGGTTTGGGTGGGTTTTTCTTTTTTTATTTTCTGTTCGACATTGTAGAGGTTCGATTACAGGTCGACTATTTGACCATTCAATCATGTAATATAGACCCAACAAACAGGGGAGAACCAGATCCTACCCTTTTATGTCGGGAAGCCCTGAGAGTTTGGCAATGGACAATCACCTCCAACAGCTTTCTGATAGCAATGCACATCCCGGGGAATTCCAGAGTGATTGGAGACAAATTGAGCAGATTTATTCTCCTGCCTCTCGAATGGTCTCTCAATCCCATTGTAGCAGTGAAGATTTTTCATCGATGGGGTCAGCCTTGCTGAGATCTCTTCACCTCTTCCACAAACCACAAGTGCAGCAGCTACTGTGGCCTAATCCTCCCTCGGGGGAGCCCCAGAGTGATGGTCTCCTACACGACTGGCCCCAGGGACTACTTTACACCTTCCCACCAATTCCCCTAATTCCCCAATTTTTGAAGAAAGCCCAACAGTTGAGAAGCAAAGTGATCCTCATTGCACCTTATTGGCCCTGTCAAATCTGGTTTACCTTTTTCTGGCCTCACCTGGTTCACCGACCGTGAACTCTGGATCCAATTCCAAACCTATTGTCCCACCCACAGGGACTACTTCATCCCAGTCTAAAAAGCCTCAGGCTGACGGCTTGGTTCCTCCACTTCCAGTAATTGCCAGGCAGAATAACCTGTCTTCCCTAGCACAAAATATACTTCTAGCGTCTCATAAACCATCCACCGGGAAACTTTAGTAAATAGAATAGATTTGTGTTTTGGTCTCTGGAAAAACAAACTGAGCCCTTTTCAATTGACAAGGTATTAGAATATGTATTGACCTTGTTCCAATCAGGAGCCCTTGCCTGTACTATTAGAGTTTATTTGGCTGCTATTTCAAATTTTCGTAATGGTTTTGATGACCTTTCATTGATGACTCATTGCCTTTGCAAAACCTTTCTAAAGGGTGTTTTACATTTTAAACCACCTTTTAAAGAGCCCATTGAGCCTTGGAATTTAACGTTAGTCTTACAAAGTTTGGTCCATCAGCCATTTGAACCAGCAACCATGTGTGATATTAAATATTTATCTTGGAAAACTATATTCCTGATAGCCATCACTTTGGCCAGGAGAATATCAGAATTGCAGACTTTGTGTATGAAACATCCATATATCTTATTTCACAAATAGAGAGTATCACTTAGAACTAATCCCTCCTTTCTGCCTAAAGTAGTATCATACTGCAATATAAATCAGTCTGTAGACCTACCAGTTTTCTTCCCAAACTTGTCAAACTAGAGTGAATATTGCTTACATTTGTTGGACATACACAGACAATTACATTTTTGTCTGGATAGAACTAAATCATTTAGAAAATCAGATCAACTGTTTCTGTCCTTTTCATGTACTAGACTGGGTGAACCAGTTTCAAAAGTTACTCTGTCAAAGTGGTTGAGAGATTGGATCACCTTTGTTTTTACTAAAAAAAAAAAAAAAGCTCAACTTACCAACAAAGATTAAGGCACAGTCTACTAAATCTTTTTCCATTTCAGTAGCCTTTCATTCCAGAGCTTCTATGGATGACATACAGCAGCCACAACTTGGGCTACCCCCCCATACCTTTATCACTCATTACAAATTGGATACAGTCTCAAGGGGGAGAGCATCCTTTGGGTCTATGGTGCTCAGGAACACACTTCCCTAGGTCCTCCCAAGGTTTAAAGTAGCTAGGGACTCTGTCCCAAGTTCAAGAATGGATGAAGATTGACAACATCAGGTAAAGAAGTTATGTTCTTACCATAACGTTCCATCTGTGTTGTTGATCTTCAAACATTCTTGACATCCCACCCTCCTATGCCCTCCAAAGACTCCTGGAGGTTCGGAAATAGTCCTGGGTCCATGATAGGGTAGTTCCTCAGACAAAGCTTTCACTTTTTCTCTATATTCTATGGGCAAGACTCGATCTGAAGGGAAGGGAAGAGAGGCACTATGGGTAGCCTTAGCGTGAGAGTTTCTGGCTGGCGCGAGCTTGATAAAATGGTCAAGCCGGTTCCGAGGACAGAGATGCGACCCAAGAATGGATGACGATTGACAACACAGATGGAACGTTATGGTAAGAACATAACTTCTTTTTTATTAAATTGGTAGATTTGTAGAACTCAGCTGTCTTCTTTAAGAGGTGTTTGTTCAGTATGATCAAGTGGGACAAGTATTGTTGTACAACGATTAGTGCTATGACCATACATTTTAAATGTTTTATAGCTGATTTGAAAAAAAAAAAAAACAGTTGCTAATTAGTTACACAGTGCGTAGCATTGCCACCTTATAGCAAGAGGGTCTTTGATGCAATTCTTGTCTGTAGTGCCTTCAGTGTGGAGTCTGCTTAACCTCCTTGTGTTTGTGAGGACATTGTCTGGGTTCTTCAGTTTCCTGACATGTCCTAAAGACATATGAAATGTGGACTGGCAAATGTAAATTATCTCTAGGTGTGTGTGTGTGTGTGTGTGTGTGTGTGTGTGTGTGTGTGTGTGTGTGTGTGTGTGTGTGTGAGTCTGCGTATGTGTATGTGTGTGGGTCTTATATGTGTGACATGGAAGAAAAGTGTGGCAATCTACTTCTGTTGCCTGTTTGCCTAATAAACTTTAAGATGGCAGTGACTGTTCATGAGGGCTGTATAGGGCTCAGATGAAAATAAGACTTGGAGGGTTACATTTAATAATACCGATAGTGTAATCTTCAAAGGGAGTTACTTTATAATCATAACTGGTATAATATGTTATTTCTAATTTATAGAAATTATTTATGGGCTCATAGTTAGCTACTAGGCTTACATTCTAGATGATCATTGAGAAGCTTAACCAGACATCCTAGTAGGATTATGATATGTTAGCTTCCCAGATCAAGCATAGGTATCCCACCTACACCAATTTCCCAGCGCACTGAATGTGAGTTTAAAGATAATTAGAGTATTATTTTGTTTGATGTATAGAGGGAGCCTTTTCCAGAGAAGCGGGGTATGTTTTGTGTCAGTGAATGTTGAGGTTTTTGATGTGGGTATTCGTGGTGCCACCAGTTTTGTAATCGTGGTGCCACCAGTTTTGTAAAAACAGAGAATATCCAAAATGGTTGAGTCTTTTATAGCATGGAAGGTCAAACAGAGATAGGCACACAGGAGCATGCATATAATGAGAGGGCTTTTACTTTATCTGGGTAGCTTAGGAAGCCTGTTCCTTTCTTTTTTTCAAAATGGTCTTTGGATCCAGTAAATCTGATTATTACCTGAAGAATTTGTGATCATTATCTTATAGATTTTAGTTATTATAACATCCTAGGAGTATAAAATATATAATTTAATCATGTTTCCCCAATCGGGTAAAGAGCTAGTCAGCTGAGTTCTTTGGTTTTAGGAAAATTCATTCAAGAAATTCCTTTTTGTTTTATTTCAGCTTACATCACATAATGAATATTGGGTCCACATTTATAAAAAAATCCAGTATGTATCGAAAAAAAGAACCTAATTAATAATCTAGAGGAGGCATACAAAGGGTATCCCATCAATGAGTTAATGAGTGAGGTGTTATCATCATCCATTCATTCCCAGTTACCTGCATAATCCATTTCAGGGTCTCAGCGGAGCCAGAGCCGATCATGACACTCGGTGGGTGCAAGGCAGAGAAAAAGTTAAAATTATTTTAATTTTCTTCTAGTGCAAACACAATGACTTATCTCAAGAATAGTAACCTAATATTTTATCACTTTCTTAATGGAAACAAAATACATCCTGTTGAATATTTAATAGCAAGATATAACATAGAGCAAGAAGGTTGGTTAGATATACATACCTGTAAAGAATATATTCAGGATAAAATAAAAATATCTGTAGATCTTCAAACTAAACCTGTTCCAAAAATGTTGGATTTAGTCTCTAATGTTAATAGTAGGCCACCGAGGGGGAAGTCATGTTTATCAATTATATACAAGATTATTAGAATTGAATTTGTTACCCCAGATATCACAATCTGGAACTTTTCAACAAAAATTAACAATGAACCATTTTCAGAACTAAATAAAAAGTTATTCTTAAAATCTGCAGGAAAGTCAACGTCCTTACTTTATTGGAAAGTCTATACATGGACATTTCTGCACAGAGTCTTTCTTACACCTCATAAAATTACACAAATATATAAAACAGGAAAAATGAAATGCTGGAGTAATGAAGTTCTTAATGCTGATTTGTTACATATGGTAATAGATTGTAAGTTGGTGACTTCTGTTTGGAGTTGTTTTAGAAACTTTTCTCAGACTTTGTAGTCAGACAATTACATTATTACTGACTCCTTGATACTGTTTAATGACCCAATTTCAGCAGCTATATCTATTTCTCAGACACTTCTTTGGGCAATACTTGGCATTGTAAGAAAAGTTATAAAAACCTGGAAATGTAAAACTGAATTAGCATTTGATGAATTTGTGTGCCTAGCTAAGACTGTTTGTAAAAATGAGTTGTCAACTATAACAATGAGAACTTTAAACATAACTCATTAGTATATGACTTACCAAAAGCTTAATGATTTTCTGGAAAAGTACTAATGGTTAAGAATATATTAATATTTTTGTCGTGGACTTTATCATTTATCTTGTTATACACTGTTGATTTGTTAAAACCAAAGAAAGGTTAAAAAAATAAGGTATGGCTGAGATATTAACGCTAGGATTCTACTGTTTATTAACAATATCATTAGAAATAAATGGCACAAGTATCACAAAAACTTTGTTTAGATTTAATTATTGAATATTGTCAAATGAGATAATTAAAGCACTCATTTCATCTTGTAGGTGGTGTTCTTTTTCTGATTCTTTTTAAAAATCTAGATGGCACAAATCAAAGCGTAAACATTTATTCATAAAATTGGAATCTTGGCATTGGAGTTTCCTGCGTGTTTCAGGTTAGTCTTTAATTTATGTGATTTTGGCGCTGTTTTTTTGTCTTTGGAGTGGGGTCACACTTGTTCTCTCCTCCTTCCTTGGTCTCAGCTATATAGCAAGTTTTTGGGCACTGCAAGCAAAAAATCCCTGACAGTATGTTTGCATTACCCAGGCAATAGACTCATATTTTTGTGCAGGAATTCATGCAGTGAGGGTTGATTTCCTTGTTACCTATGCTATATCAGGTTCTTCATCAAGTACATAACTTAGGCATGTGTTTTTATTACTGCTCTGAAATTACTGCATTAATTTGTACACACGTTTAATGCTACTAGCCTGACATAATTGAACTTCAAGGTCCTGTGGCAACTGCAACATGTAAACATACTCTTCAACTGTAGAATTTTATGCTGCGTATTTAGCTCTAGGTCATCTACTATAGCAGATTAGACTCCACAACCCTTTAATTCTTACTGCTTTTACTTTCTGTGATTTTTTTGTCAGGTGGATGTAGGTATTTTTGAATCTATTTTGGTCGGTCAGAAGAAAAACAATGTACTACTTATTAGAACTGTTTCTATAATACTTGGCTATCTTATGATGTCCCACAGAAGAGTTCATGATACTTCCAATCTTGAGACAACCACTACAAAAGACTGCTATGTTTTAAATCATATCTTTTTCTATATGCTTCCATTGTTTTTTCACTTGTTTTATTGTAGAGTTTTGAAAGTTTAAAACTTCTAGGCTAGGGCAGAAAGCAGACCTTGTATTTTTGCTTGTGCAGCCCAAGAGCTTAATTACTTTTAAATTGTGGGAGGAGATGGAAACTGGTCTTGCATGATTAAGACAACAAGAAAAAAAGTTTAAAAGTTTTCTTGACAAGCTGTTAGCACATAATGATGTGCAAACAAATCTGACTCTGTATTTGCTTTGGATACAACCATTGCTTTTCTTATTTTTCTATGGTCTTATTAGAGCATTTTTATTTATGTATTTATTAATTTTTAAAATGTCTAGGCTAGGACAGAAAGTGAATACTATGATGTGAAGTTGTTAAATCTCGCCGTTTATTCTCACTGATGGGTTTGGAGCTGATCCTCGGCTCCGACATGTCCGATAGCAATCGGCTCCGACATGTCCGATAGCAAAGCTCAAGGTTTGCCAGTAGCTCAAGACCAAGCCCCTTATCCCACAATGCACTGCTAGAATTACCTCAGATCTAGTTTGCCGCGGCAAGAGAGATCTCGGTGATCCAGCTAGCTTGGACCATTTGTGGGAAAAATAACAGCATGTTTTATAAAAAAACTTTCCTTTTTGTTACTAAGATAGTTGTGTGTTAGTATTATGTCATTTCATAATATAATCTATAGTTTAAATAGTTTAAATAGTTAGTGCCCTGTTGGCTTCTTGGTTTGTGTGGGCCTTTAGCCCTATTTACTCTTATTAGTCTTTCTAATAGTCAAGGTTTTTCTCTGTGGGCCTCTTTAGCCCTATATTTGTAATCTATAATTATATTGTTATAGATAGTGCCGGATTGGGCTTAGTTGTTTTGAGGGTCTTTACAAGTGAGTAAGGACTTTACTGTCTTACTTTTTGCAGTTTACTGTTTGTTTTATTTAACTATGTCGGATGAAAAGGAGAAATCCCATCCTAAATCGGGATTCAAAAAATGCCCAGATTGTGGGCAGAAAATTCCATCACTGACGGACACATTCAATGTGTCTACTGTCTGGGGGCTAAACACCTCCAAGACACTTGCAGTATTTGCCATTCTTTTTCTTCAAGAGTCCTCTTGGAGAGAAGGAGGAAGCTAATAGACAGGGGATTGCTACAGCAATCTTTTTCTGAGTTGTTGAGTAGCCATGAAGGTACTAGCACGTCCTCCAAATCCTCAAAATCCAAATCTTCAGACAAAGTGACAGAAAAGGCAAAAATTTCAGCAGGAGGGTCATCGGTTCCACAGACCTCGGAACCGAGTGTACCTTTGATTCGGAGCCAGCTCTCGGTATTGGAGCCGGTCTCTGAAGTTCCTTCTTCCCCTCTGCTCCAGTCAGCACCTTCGGTGCATTCAGCTAAGTCCTCAGTTAGCCTTTCAGATTTGGACTTGGATCGGCTAGTGCAGAAGCTTTTACAGGCACCAGGACTTGCCAAATTGTTGTCGGCCCCAACCAGCTCGTCACTGCCGAAGACCATGGAACAGGATTTGTCTACTCCTCCTCTGAGCCATACTGGACTCTCGGAGCCGAAGGAAACTGAACCGATGGTTGTCAAACCCTTGGAGCCGATACCCTTACCGGTGTTATCGGCTCCATCTAGTCAGATGTCCTCGGCGCCGACCGAGGATTCTAGGAGCCGACGCTGTCCCGTCGGGTCTGGGGAGGATAGTCTAACCGATTTGTCGGTGCCAACTCTTCCTCTTGGGGCTTCGGCTCGGATGAGCTTGGCTCCTACCTCGGGCTCGGAGCCCAGGGTTTTGGTGTGGGAGGATCGGATGGTACTCTCGGGTCCGTCCACTCCTTCTCATCAGAGCCATGGTGCCTTCAATGCTATGAGAAGAGTTTTGTCTCCAAAGACAATGTCAACATCAGTTCAGCCTTCCCTCTCCCCTCAAGCTCCTGTGTCTGCTTCTTCATCTACCGGTCCCTCTAAGCATAGAGACCCCGAGCCTCAAGTACCCCCCACAGGGCGTCCCCTGCTCTTCTGAGACCTGCCCAGATCCCCCCACTGAGGAGGT
This sequence comes from Protopterus annectens, assembly GCF_019279795.1. Taxonomy (NCBI): domain Eukaryota; kingdom Metazoa; phylum Chordata; order Ceratodontiformes; family Protopteridae; genus Protopterus; species Protopterus annectens. The sequence goes on along the minus strand of NC_056750.1, from coordinate 282,299,544 downwards.
GCCAAGGAAGAGACTGTGCAAGAGGAGGCACTTAGACTCCCCACAGGAGTCTTTGACATCTGACATGGACTTAGATGAGTCAGAAGGGTCCCCTCGATCCCCCTCTGAGGATATCTCCTTTGCAGAGATACTAGAGATCCTTAGTCAGAGGGGTGATTGGCAGTCCAAAACCCCTACTGAGGATGAGTCCGTGCTCTTGAAGGCTTTTGGGTCTCAACCTTCCACTTCTTGGGTGTCTCAGCCTTATGACAGGCTCATGGAACTGATTTCTTGTAAGGTGTGGGTGTCACCGGAGGCCATGGAACCTGTTCATTGTAAGCCCAATAAATTCATGTCTGCCCCAGTGGACAATACATTTTTGACAAAGGGAGTGCCTGTTGATGCCATGGTGGTATCTGCAGCCACCAAAAAGGAAGTGTCTGATCCACCTTTATCCATCCCCCTAGCAGAGATTCTAGGGTCATGGATAGATATGGGAAGTGCATGTTTAGTTCAGCGACTTTTTCTCTGCGATCACTGAACTACTTAACCCACTTGATGAGACTACAAAGAGATCTCCTGAAAGAGCTAGGAGATACTCTCCAGGGTACGGTAGCTGCAGGGGTGGCCGACAAAGTCAACGCCCAGCTCTCTACCCTAAACTCAGTGGTAAACTCGTCCATGTGTCTCATTTCCTATGCAGCTGATGGTTCGAGTAGAGCCATTAGTTCGGGCATTGCTCTTCGAAGACAAGCCTGGATGCGTCTCTGTTCCTTTCGGAACCCTTTAATTCTTCCTTTATTAATACCCCATTCGATGGCTCATCACTGTTTGGGCCCAAAGTAAAGGAAACTTTAACCAGGTGTGAGCAGGAAGGCAAGACCTTATCTGCCGTTGGAGTCTGTTTTTCTACCCCTACTCAGCCCTACCCCAAGGGCCCTAGGGGAGGGAAAATGTGGTTCCGAAAATCACAGGGAGCCTTTCAGGGCACACGTGGAGAAACCCCCTCTAGAGGCAGAGGAGGGGGTTATAACGGAAGATGCTGCCCCCCCCGTGGCAGAGGGGGTCTGCAGCAACAGGGTGACAGGGGTCAGTTCTCCGGTCAACCCTACCAGCGCCCCTGAAAGGGGGCCTGACTGTTCGGCTCTGGAGGCAGTCGGGGGTCACTTGTCTTTGTACCCAGAAGCCTGGCTAAACATAACATCAGGTACTTGGGTACAAAGCATCATTTCCAGAGGATATTTCATACCGTTCTCTTCCCCTCCCATTCCTGTAAACAGAATCCCAGATGTTCCACTGAATCTCAGGGAACAAACAATTGTAGAGGTCCACAGATTGCTAGAAAAAGAGTCATCCAACCAGTCCCAGCAGACCAAGTTGGATTCGGAACTTACTCAAGATTCTTTTTGGTACCAAAGAAAACAGGGGACTGGAGACCTATCTTGAACCTCAGCAGACTCAGCCAGTTCGTAAAGAAAGAGAAGTTCTGAATGGTCACACTTCAGTCCATTCTTCCCTTCCTAGGGAAAGGCGATTGGATGTGCTCCATAGATCTCAAGGACGTGTACTATCACATAAAGATGAACAGACGCTCCAGAGATCATCTGTGTTTCCGGCTGGGAGCCAATCATTACCAGTTTCGAGCCCTGCCCTTTGGTCTCACTGCAGCCCCCATGTTGTCACCAAATGCTTGGCAGCTGTCATGGCTCACCTGAGACGTCTAGGATTCCAGGTGTTTCCATACCTAGACGATTGGCTCCTCACCGCTACCACCAGGCATCAATTGACTCAGGCAACACAATACACTCTGACACTCTGCCATCAATTAGGCATTACAATCAACTTCGAAAAGTC